>NC_042961.1:19013156-19150656 GCF_901001165.1 Salmo trutta | reverse complement strand
GGTGCTTCAACAAAGTACTGAGGGTCTGAATACTTATGTACATGTGAAATTCAGGTTTTTGTAATAAAATAAATGAGTAGAAAAAAAGTCATTATGAGGTATTGTATCGAGATTGATGAGATTTTTTAAAATCAATTTTAGAATAAGGCTGTGACCTAATAAAATGTGGAAAAAGTCAAGAGGTCTGAATACTTTCCCGAAGGTACTGTATATCACTATCACTCATTAAAACATACTGGGACTGCCGATAAAGTAAAACATAAAAACATTTTAAAAAGTATGTGTGTCTAATGAAAAGATGTGTTCATCTGCGTGTCTGTACGTCTCACCGATGACAGAGGTGAAGAGTTCAGGAGCTGAGCTGCCGGCCGCCATGAAGGTTGCACCTGCCACATCCTCACTAAGATGAAGACGCTGGGAGAGAGAGAGAGAGAGAGAGAGAGAGAGAGAGAGAGAGAGAGAGAGAGAGAGAGAGAGAGAAAGAGAGAAAGAGAGAAAGAGAGAAAGAGAGAAAGAGAGTGAGTACAGGGGAAGTAGAAAGCACATCTTGAATTGTGTGCTTAAAATTTATTCCAGTTGAATTGACCCCGACCGTTACAGAATAGTGTATTATATTCTTACCTCGCATATCTTCTCCAGAGATGGAACAAAGTAGTCATCACACACTAGGGCCAGCGCACAGAACATGTACATTGCCTGTAGAGGAATTACACATAACAAATTGTCAGAACATGCATGCCCGTATAAGAACAAACAAATCTCAGCAGTGTTCTGAAACCTTTCAGATCCCCATGTGATGCAGTGATACTGTCCCAATGTGTCCGTTTTTTCTGAGGAGGTATCCTAAGCTGAGACACTCTGTGCCAGTGGCCTCATATGCCAGCTAAGTCTCTATACAACATCTGGCACCCAAGCCTGCCAGAGAGACACTGCCCTCTTTATGATGGCTTGGCAACTTTGCCGTGGTGTAAAGTACTTAAGTAAAAATACTTTAAAGTACTACTTAAGTAGTTTTTTGGAGTATCTTTAACTTCGCTACATTACTAAAGAGAAGTATGTACCTTTTACTCCATACATTTTCCCTTACACCCAAAAGTACTAGTTACATTTCGAATGCTTAGCAGGACAAAACATTTGTCCAATTCACACACTTATCAAGGGAACATCCCTGGCCATCCCTACTGTCTCTGATCTGGCGGACTCACTAAACACAAATGCTTCGTTTATAAATGATGTCCGAGTGTTGGAGTGTGCCCCTGGCTATCCATATAACAATAAAACAAGAAAATAGTCACCTCTGTTTTGCCTAATATAAGGAATGTTAAATAATTTATACTTTTACTTTTAATACTTAAGTATATTTTCCTCAAGTAGTATTTTACTGGGTGACTCACTTTTACTTGAGTCAATTTTTATTAAGGTATCTACTTTTATGACAGCTGGGTACGTTTCCCACCACTGCAACTGTGTTAAAGACACAATCCTGCTTGTCAATGCATTGCATCACACGGTCAATGGCAGGTAGCCATTGTGTGTAGAGTAGATAGTGTAGAACGGGGAGGTAGGGGGGGGGTTACACTCACAAACAGGACATGTAAGGCCACCGCTCCCTCTGTGCGCTCCTTGTTGGTGAACAGGTCTGTGGGGAACTCATGTAGTGCTGGAGAAAAAACACACAATATTACAGGGAAAACATTTAGTGCAGCAGAAACTTGTGCAGTGGCACTATCACATACAGTCCATTTGAGTGACAGGACCTAAAAAATAGCATTGCCATGAGTGTGTGTGTACACGCACACATGCCAGGGTGTGTTTGTTTGTGTGTATTTGTAAGTGGAGCTGTGTGTACGAATGTATGTGCGTGTTGATGGCTGCACAATGTGCGGTGACATTCTCCCTCTGAACACCCAAGAGGTTGTGTGAGTCAGCAAGCTTCAGCCTGCCCTCAGTGCCCAAACACAACCATTTCAACTCATAAGAACTGACAAGGCCAGAGAGAGAGAGAGAGAGAGAGAGAGAGAGAGAGAGAGAGAGAGAGAGAGAGAGAGAGAGAGAGAGAGAGAGAGAGAGAGAGAGAGGAAGGGGTGAGGATGTGTGAATTGTGTAGAGTTGTAAGACATATCGTCGTGTTTGAGTTTAATGGTCTCGTCCCTTAGAAAGTGTATAATATCTATCTCCCTACCTCCCTCCAATTTTACATTCCCATTTTAGTCATTTAACAGACACTATTATCTAGAGTGGCTTTCAAATTGTGTGTTCCAGTAAGCTGAATCAACTACATAGTACGATCATGGTTAGAAAACCTAGCTTCAAAACCCTCAATCCATCCCTTCCTCCCACCATCCTTTTAGTACAGTACAGAGATATTCTCCCAGTAGGCACTACTGTACCATTCAGTTGGCAGGTCAGCAACACACCGGAATGCATTTCACACTGTGGCTCTGTAGCCAAAGCAACCAGTGCAAGGGCTAGTGCCCACTCTGTGCCCAGTGCTGCCCACTCTCATACAGGGCCATCACTCAGGGAACCACTCACCCAACCAACCCTGCTGCCAACAGCGCAACTAGCAAGTATGACTTCACTACACAAAGCTCCACACACAGGCACACGCACGGTGCGAGTAATTACAAATACCTCAACCACACTCCAACCAAAAACAAACAAATAATGACATCAACAAACACCAAAACAACAGTTGGCTAGACGCTTAGGTACACAAGATGGCTCCCTTACCCAATTTTGTCTTGGAGTTCACTTCAGCTTAGTTCAGTGATTCTTGGTAAAAATCAAATAAAAGTATTGGTCACATACACGTTAAGCTGATGTAATTGCGAAATGCTTGTGTTTCTATCTCTAACTGTGCAGTAATATCTAACAATACACACAAATCTGAAATAAATGAATAGAATTAAGAATATATAAATATTTGGACGAGCAATGTCGGAGTGGCATAGACTAAAATACAGTAGAATAGAATACAGTATATACATATGAGATGAGTAATGCAAAATATGTAAACATTACTAAAGTGGCCAGTGATTTCAAGCCTATGTATATAGGGCAGCAGCCTCTAGGGTGCTAGTGATGGCTATTTAACAGTCTGATGGCCTTGAGATTGAAACACAGCTTCTGTCTCTCGGGCCCAGCTTTGATGCATCTGTAGTGACCTCGCCTTCTGGATGGTAGCGGGGTGAACAGGCAGTGGCTTGGGTGGTTGTTGTCCTTGATGATCCTGTTGGCCTTCCTGTGACATCGGGTGCTGTAGGTGTGCTGGAGGGCAGGTAGTGTGCCCCCGTGATACGTTGGTCAGACCGCACCACCCTCTGGAGAGCCCTGCGATTGCGGGCGGTGCAGTTGATGTTCCAGGCGGTGATACAATTGTGCATCTATAGAAGTTTGTGAGGGTTTTAGGTGCCAATCCAAATTTCTTCAGCCTCCTGAGGTTGAAGAGGCGCTGTTGTGCCTTCTTCACCACACTGTCTGTGTGGGTGGACCATTTCAGTTTGCTGTGATGTGTACGCAGAGAAACTTGAAGCTTTCCACCTTCTCCACTGCGGTCCCGTCAATGTGGATAGGGGGCTGCTCCCTCTGCTGTTTCCTGAAGTCCACGATCAGCTCCTTTGTTTTGTTTACGTTGAGTGAGAGGTTATTTTCCTGGCACCACTCTGCCAGGGACCTCACCTCCTCCCTGTAGGCTGCCTCGTCATTGTTGGTAATCATACCTACTACTGTTGTGTCGTCTGCAAACTTGTTGATTGAGTTGGAGGTGTGTGCGTGGCCACGCAATCATGGGTGAACAGGGAGTACATTGTTGAGGATCAGCGAAGTGTAGGTGTTGTTTCCTACCTTCACCACCTGGGGGTGGCCTGTCAGGAAGTTCAGGACCCAGTTGCACAGGGCGGGGTTCAGACCCAGGGCCCCGAGCTTAATGATGAGCTTGGAGGGTACTATGGTGTTGAATGCTGAGCTTTAGTCAATTAACAGCATTCTTACATAGGTATTCCTCTTGTCCAGATGGGATAGGGCAGTGTGCAGTGCAATGGCGATTGCATCCTCTGTGGATCTATTAGGGTGGTAAGCAAATTGAAGTGGGTCTAGGGTGTCAGGTAAGGTAGAGCTGCTATGATCCTTGACTAGTCTCTCAAAGCACTTCATGATGACAGAAGTGAGTGCTACAGGGCGATAGTCATTTAGTTCAATTACCTTTGCTTTCTTGGGTACAGGAACAATGGCGGACATCTTGAAGCATTTGGCGACAGCAGACTGGGATAGGGAGAGATTGAATATGTCCATAAACACTCCAGCCAGCTGGTCTTCGCATACTCTGAGGACATGGCTAGGGATGCCGTCTGAACCTTCGAGGGTTAACACGCTTAAATGTCTTTATCACGTCGGCCATGGAGAAGGAGAGCCCACAGTCCTTGGTAGCTGGCCGCGTCGGTTGCACTGTGTTATCCTCAACGTGGGCGAAAAAGGTGTTTAGCTTATCTGGAAGCAAGACGTCGGTTTCTGTGACGTGGCTGGTTTTCCTGTCTGTAGACCCTGCCACATACATCTCGTGTCTGAGCCATTGAATTGCGACGTTTTGCCTTTTTGATTGCCTTACGGAGGGAATAACTACACTGTATTTGGCATTATCCCCAGTCACCTTGCCATGGTTAAATGTGGTGGTAGTGGCCAGGGTTGGGGTCAATTCTGTCCATGAATCAACTGAATAAATCCCTCATTGAAAAGAGATAGCACAGATAGATTGTACCATGTTTTGGGGCATCTTTTACCGTGTTCTTCATTCTCCCTAGTCTACCCACTCCATACAGAAGATCTTTTGAAGCAGTATGAAAGCATACTCATACATATTTTACACACAGGGTTTGAGTCCTAAATTAAAAATCACATGGAACCAATGCAGGATTTCCATTAAGCTTAAACATCTGTTTCCCAGTTAGGATTAAGCCCTAAGAGGTGTGAGGGTGCAGGGTTGGAGAAGAGAGCGTGTGTGGAGGGCTGGAAAGGAGAGGGGGCTAGTCTGACAGGTCATGCCCACAGAGACTCATCTCTGCTCAGCCTGGCACCGGGAGAAAACACCCCTGCAGGAAGGACAAAGCTCCACATCCACATACATTACAGTAACTGCTGACCGAGACCCCACCCCATGTAGAAAAAGTTATTGTTACCATGGCGATGAAGCATCTCACACACACACACCCCGCGAGTAATCTCATCATAGATTCTGTGAATATTCTGATGCCGCAGTAATAGCTTTCAGTGCCCCGGGTCTTATTTAGACATCCTCATGTTTAAATCCCTACGCTAAAGTCTACTCAATGTCCTGTCTGACGGCTCAAAACAATATGCTTTCAGCTGCATTAACCACTGCTGGAAATACCTAATCGATTCTACTGTACACACTGCAACAGTCTGGCTAAGTGCGTAGTGCCATACTGGAAAAAGCTTGATCCTCTGGTATGACTAGGGAGAATGACATGGTATTAGGACAACACAAAGTGCTGTAAGGGGCGATAAAGGAGCTACAGCTGTTGTATCTGCTCTTAAAAACCGTCAGAGAGGTAAGATACGATTTGGTTTTACTCTAAAGCACATTACACATAGTAGCTAGCACCAGATAAACGCACACGCTCCACGGACTCTCTCATAGCACACGATGGTTACTATAACCAAGGGTCAAAGGGCAATCGATTCCAAACGTAAAAAGTCCTCTGGAAAGCTTTTTCATTTGGACGCAGAATTCCAATCCAATACATTGAGGCGTCAGAGGTGGTTGTAGTAATTGTATAGTTTAAGACTGTTGAACACCTCTTTTGTTACATTTACATCATTTAGCAGACGCTCTTATCCAGAGCAACTTACAGTAGTGAATGGATACATTTTAATTTTTTTGTACTGGCCCCCCGTGGGAATCGAACCCACAACCCTTTTGTTTATTGCATTGTCAAGCTAGAAGTCAATCCTTTCAGTCCCTCAATCGATTTCTTCTGAAGGTTTCAGGCATGGTTAAATATATACTGAACAAAAATATAAAACGCAACATTTCAAAGATTTTACTGAGTTACAGTTCATATGAGGAAATCAGTCAATTGAAATCAATTCATTAGGCCACAGTCTATAGATTTCACATGACTGGGAAAATGGATATGCATCAGTTGGTCACAGATACCTTAAAAGAAATGGGCCTCACAATGGGCATCAGGATCTCGTCACAGTATTTCTGTACATTCAAATTGCCATCGATTACAATGCAATTGTGTTCGTTGTCCATAGCTTATGCCTGCCCATACCATAACCCCACCGCCACCATGGGGCACTCTATTCACAACGTTAACATCAGCAAACTGCTCGCCCACATGACTCCATATACATTGTCTGTGGTTGTGAGGCAGTTGGATGTACTGCCAATTTCTCTAAAACGATGTTGGAGGCGGCTTATGGTTGATAAATTAACGTTAAAGTCTCTGGCAACAGCTCTGGTGGACATTCCTGCAGTCAGCATTCCAATTGTACGCTCCCTCAAAATATGAGACATCTGTGGCATTGTGTTGTGTGACAAAACTGCACATTTTAGAGTGGCCTTTTATTTTCCCCAGCACAAGGTGCACCTGTGTCAGCTTCTTGATATGCCACACCTGTCAGATGGATGGATTATCTTGGCAAAGGAGAAATGCTCACTAACAGGGATGTAAACAAATTTGTGCACATCATTTGAGAGAAATAAGCCTTCTGTGCGTATGAAACATTTCTGGGATCTTTATTTCAGCTCATGAAACATGGGACCAACATTTTACATGTTGCGTTTATATTTTTGTTCAGTGTAAGTAAAAACAAAAAAAGCCAACACCTCTGATAGGGCTTTGTGTTTTGTTGTGTGAGAGGGGTTTTAAATCAGTGATAACTTTGCTCCATGGGACAGTATGTGAAGTTAAGATAACCTGTCACTTCTGTGTGGCATCACAGTGTGGATGGTGTGCGCACACACACACACACACACACCTCAAATCCCTGACTTTGAAATCTGGACTGGATCAGGCAGGATTGAACTGAGCTGTGAGCTGTGATGGCTTGCTGGGGGCAGAGGGCTGCTGAGGAACAACAGAGACTTGACTACTCTCTCTCTCTTCTTACATAAGCATCACAATCATTACATAAGGCGGTGTGTTGGAGAGAGATAGAGAGACGAGTCCTCCAAATTCTCTGCATCATTACAGAGACCTCAGGAGGTTTGAACAGTAGAAAAGACCACATTGATGGTTTTCACCTGGCGGTGTGGTTTGTTTACCTCCGTGATGGGAATATAGAGGTGCATTGTTAGAGAGAGAACAGAGCTAGCTGTCTTCCGTGTCTCACAGAACGCGTACACACCTATTTATAGTTTATTTCCTTTGGGGGAAGCACATTGGATTGCACATGCTTTGTTTTAAATGTGCTATATGAATACAGATTGTGCCTGCAAGCCCAAATCACTCACACACACACACACACACACACACACACACACACACACACACACACACACACACACACACACACACACACACACACACGTGCCAGTGTACGCTGGATCAGGCGTATGCATATGTGTGCGTGTTGTATTAGCGGTGTCATACAGTGTTGCATGTGGCTTTTGAAGTTCATCTTTAATATGAATTTCAAAAACATCTAATCTATGTCCAGCAGCTTTAGAAGCACAAATCCAGCAGTCATCTATGAAACACTCTTGTTTCTGACCTCTATGGACACCCACTGAGTGCTGTGTGGTACTTATGCTCCCAGATGGGACAAAAGCGACCACCAACAAAGAAATAGCCAAGGTAGTTGAACTAAGGCACCCGTGCCATACACACCGAAATGAACAGTCACCCTCGAAAAGGGATCAAAGCCTCCCACCCTTTGCATTTTCCATCTCTCCATAGCGCTCCTGAAAACATGTGTACACGGAAACATGTGGTTGCATTTCATTTTCACCACGTGCTTAAAAACAACTGGGTGGCGTTACCTAATGTGTCGGACATTCATCTAATTGTGCAGAAACGGGAAGAGGATGGGGGGGGGAAGAAAAAGGGGAAAGAGTGAGTGAGTTTAGTGATGGTATGCTCTCCAGTCGTGACTTTAGGATATGAGTCTGATCATCCCTCAGGAATGGAATGAAATGAGAGTAAAGGGTAGAGGAGAGGGTCAGCCACACAGGTTGAATATCCCCAGGCTCTACCACTCTGTAAAGTGCTCCTATGAATGTCTCCAGCTATGAGCTGCAATTAGCACCAGGGGTGGCTCTGAGAGAGGGTGAGATGGTTCATCTTAGCCCAGCTCCGAGCTCCTCTGGCTGGGTTACTGACCTCGCACAGCCCTGCTCACTAACTCAGACATCCAGAGCCCCAGATCATGCCAAAACCACCACTCAATTAGCTCCTGTCAATCATTTACTCACTCATTAAATGCAGTGGGCACGAAAGTGTGAAAAAATGGATGGTAATCTCTCATGTGTGAGATTTTCAAATAATATAACCCCTGTTTTCCTGGAACTAATTAAAGCAAGTGTGATTCAATGGTTTAGTTTTTTTATTAATTGTTTTGTTTGCATATGGTGCAAAATTAATTTCCTCATTGAGGTTAATACCATTTGTGATCTAATCTAATGTATGCCAGGCTCAACAACATATTTATCTAACGTTCCACACTCATTATGATTCACTTCTCCACGTCTTCCTTAATGGAACAGCTAACATCTAAATTAGAGTATTGCGTCATACGACTTGTAACACAACCATACCCCCAGAGTTCAATCTCTGTCAATTATCAGCGTCTCCGTGGCGACAGGTTTAAGGCTCCAGCCCGCTCCTGCGCCACAGCCTGAAATAGGCACTTCTCCTCGTCGGAAGATACAGCGTTCCGGTCTCCAAGGAGGCTTGTTCCCTAGAGACGTCATATTCATGGAAACGCGTCTATTTCCGACTCAGAGAAGAGAGAACATAAATCACGCAACACAAGGATCAGGTCAGCAGCAGCGCATCAGGAGGGAGTGTGTGTGTGTGTGTGTGTGTGCGTGCGCGAGCAAGAGAGTGTGAGGGAGCGAGCGAGAGACACCGACAGATAGTCAGAGAAAGAAAGAGAGCGAGAGAAAGGGATTGAGTCTGTATCTGTGTGCACGGGCTTGTGTGCGTGAGGAAACAGGTCGACTGTGTGAGGGAAAGGAACGCGCTTGGTCAGGGGGACCAGCAACCAGTGAAAGGTTACATGGTAATGCTGCCATTTAATCAGAGTGCCAGCCAACGTGCGCAGAAAGAAATCATGGTGCTGAGATCGCTCCACTGACCTAGGCCACCGGAACACATTTGAAGAGTGCAGTCTCACAAAGAAAGTCACTGCTAAATGCATTGTTCCCAGGCAGGGCACACAGGCCCCCTGACAAAACATTCTAGGACGCAAACACTATAGATTTTCGAGTGCTAATTGCATGATTTTGTTGTCCTTATTAGGATACATTGCTTGTGGTTTACTGCAGGTGAGTGACGTCACCAGCACACCCGTGGTCTCTCTTGTCTAAGTAATGATAGAGGAAACGCTGCTCTATGATCTAACTATCTACATTCAGATTACATCCTACAGTGTTATGCTACAATGTAGGATCAAGGGTGTCTAAATGAAAGTGTGTAAATTATGAACGGATGACATTAATCCCTCAGTAAACCAGTAAGCCCTCTACAGCTATAATAACTCTCAGAAGAGTGCAGCTCATAAGAGAATACAAAAATGCCTTTGTGGTGAATAATATAACATAAAAGATTACAAGAGCCATCCTATGAAAAACGGTTTACCCTGAAAGTACATTTCAAATTTAGTAAGTTTGCATAGCAATTTGATTGATACAACAGAAATATATCACAGAGCTAGAAATCAGAAGCCAAATCCTAACCTTAACTGGTGGGAAAAACACAAAACTGACCTCCTGTCAGTGTCTAGGGGAAACTAACATAATTCTTCAGTAGCCTACTCCTTACAAAGGGGGCATTGCTCCCCCTAAAGGCCCCAGTGGAGTGTAGGGACTTTTAAGGGGACACAGATTTTGGGTGGGGAAATGCTACTTTACTGTACTGTGTCTGAGTTGTTTTGAGGGATTGGAGGAATCACGTGACAGTCCTAGTGCTTAATTGCAAACACATTTAAGGAAGTAGAATGCTTGTAAAGAAAAGGTTATGTGCCAGAGTGGTATGTGGAGAGAGAGAGCGAGTGAGAGAGAGAGAGCGAGAGAGAGCGAGCGAGAGCTAGAGAAACAGACGGGCAGAGGGAGAGAAACATGTACCGTTATGCGTCTGTAGCAGAGTTGTTATTCTGATGAGATTGTGTGTTGTGCTAACTTCTAAAAATGAGCATCAGAAAACATCCTACAATACACACAAACATCTTAGCATATTTCAGCCTGGTCTCATAGACTAGACATAATATAGGAAATGAAAATCAGGGGCATTCAAATTAGTATGATATGCTAAGTTTGGTATAGCTACATAAGACAGATTGTTACTTTAGGCAAAAGCGAAAGGAGGGTTGTTAGTCGGGTTGGGCGTATAATATTGTCACGACTTCTGCCGAAGTCAATGCCCCTCCTTGCTCGGGTGGTGCTCGGCGGTCGACGTCACCGGTCTTCTAGCCATCATCGATCAGTTTTTCATTTTCCATTGGTTTTGTCTTGTCTTCCTACACACCTGTTTCCAATCCAATTAATCATGTTGTGTATTTAACCCTCTGTTTCCCCTCATGTCCTTGTCGGTGATTGTTTTTGATGTTATGTTACGTGGGTTTGTGTATCGGGGTGCGACGGGTAATTTTACCCATTTATTTTGTAAATTGGTGTTGGAGTTGGTTTTTGTTATTAAATACTCCATGTTAACCAACTTGGTTTCTCCTGCGCCTGACTTCCCTGCCACCTACATACAAGAACATGACAAATATGAATCTCATCACGGACAACTTTTGTATTTTAGCACCTTCGCAACTATTTCTACCTTTTAGCTACTTTGCATCTACTTAACATGGTTAGTTAGATGGTTAGGGAAAGGATTAGCTAACTCCTAACCCCAATCTTAACCCTAACCCCCAGCGTAGCTAACGTTAGCCACCTAGCTAACGTTAGCCAGGACCAATTGGAATTTGTAACATATCATACGTATTGCAAATTCGTTACGCATTGTAATTCGTAACATATCATACCAATTGTAATTAACATTATCATACGAAATGGATGATGGACATCCACAAATTAATACATACCATACTAAATGCAACATATCATACTGGATTTTGTTTGACTATGTTATGTCTACCCCTGAGTCCAGGTTGCATATTTCCTGTGGGAGAGTAACTAATAGAAATCTCTCACTGTCTCCTGACCTCTTCCCTTCTCTCTCAACCATGTGGCCCATTAGAGAGAGGTGGGAGCATCAATGAGGAAAACAACAAGATCAATCCCTGCAGTTTAAACGTAGCACGCATAGCCTGTCGTAAATTAGCAACACATGTATGCATGCACACACACTCATGACATGATGTAATCAGCTCAAAATTGGTCTGGCTTGTTTGAAAGCCACTTAAGAGCATTACATATAATTTTTTATTAAGAGGCTGCAGTTCCCTTCTGGGCAGGGGGCATGGGTCGTGGAGAGCTATGTTGGTTTTCACAGGGACATTTCCAACGGAAATGTATGAATCCTATGGGATTAAGAGTACATGTAGTGATGGAGAGGAGGATGGAAGTGTTTGTACTATGGATAGACATTAGACACACACATACGTAACGCATGCGTGGCACATAACGCTGAGCTATTAACCGAAATGTAATTTTTTTAACGTTATTAACAACTAATTGACAGACGTCTGTTCAATTACTTGAATTCCATTCAGTTCATTTTTTTTTGTGAGCCCAACACTCCACTCTGGAGAGAAATCAGATCATTCATGAGCGAAATCAAATCAACTGTGGGACGTTGGGCTGAAGGGAGTTGTAGTTTTCATTAAGTAAATGTTCAACCAATTTCAGCGCAGAAACATGGTAATTAACTACAATGACCATAATCCATTGCGCCTGTTCTTTCTAGCTCAGACAGAAATGGATTCACTTTTGTGCCTGCTACATTAGGTAAGAAACACACAGACCGCATGAAAGAGGAATGTACACAACACAATGGATGAGAGAGAGGGATAGCGACAGTTCGTGAAAGTATGCCTCATCTACTTTGAAGAACTAGCAAAATGATTTTTTCAGACAGCTCTACAGCATACTTAAGCAGCAGTGGAGGTCGGAGATGTTTAAGATGAGGGAGGACACCATTTTTTTTAATGAGCGTGGCCTTATTTCTATTACAGCATATTGGATGACTGTCATTCATATTCCATTCACCCAATTCAATGTAACATCAATAGGTTTAGACTACTACATGATACTCACATTTTTCCTATACCCATCATGAGGTTGCTACAACCTAGCCTATTAGTGAAAGTTTAAAAAGTAGGTGCACAGGTTGAGAAAAAATGTGAGTAATCAAGGTGACAGTGACACATTCAATAATGCCTTGCACACTCTTGCCTGTATCTAGCTGATCTAGGGTGTAATCATTAGTCCAACAGCTGTAAACAAGAGTTTCTGTTGGACAAATTCAGGTATGTTTATCCCCGTTTTGTTCCGTTTAACAAATGTTTTCAACAGACTTGGTGGCATGAATACACCCCTGATCACACGCAAACACAGTTCACTTTCATAGCAGCCACATACAAACAACATCATCACTTTGCTCGTTGCATCATTTGTTCTATTCACTCTCCTCCTCTCACCTTTTCCCTTTGCTTGTGGACTTTAGAGCATAACACATAAGCTGTCCGTGACCAGGCAAAAAAAACTTTCCAAACCTTCATACCATAACGGCTAACCGCTACACACAGCCTACATCGGTGTCACCATATAAGCTAACGTCATAGCTACTAGAATTAACACGTTAGTAAACCCGCTACAATCATGCAGTACAGTCAGCCAGCAGTTTAGCAGTTACACCAGTGGGCACTGGTGGTAATAAATTAATAAAACCAAAATCTTACCTTGACTTGGAAGGCTCTGTTTGAGCCAGGTGTTTGAGTAGGCATTCGCTAGCTAAGAAAAAAAAAATACAATGAAATATAGCTACCTCTCTAGTGCTTGCTTCTTCATTTTTTAAGAAATTACTTTGTTCAAAACTGTTCAACTACTGTCTTTTGAGTCAACTACTCACCACATTTTATGCACTGCAGTGCTAGCTAGCTGTAGCTTATGCTTTCAGTACTAGATTCATTTTCTGATCCTTTGAATGGGTGGACAATGTCAGTTCATGTTGCAAGAGCTCTAATAGGTTGGAGGACGTCCTCTGGAAGTTGTCAATTACTGTGTAAGTCTATGGAAGAGGGTGAGAACCATGAACCTCCTAGGTTTTGTATTGAAGCCAATGTACCCAGAGGAGGACGGAAACTAGCTGTCCTTCAGCTACAACATGGTGCTACCCTACAGAGTGCTGTTGAGGCTACTGTAGACCTTCATTGCAAAACAGTGGGTTTTAATCAAATATTTGGTGACGTGAATATGTTTAGTATAGTTTGATCTAAAAAGGATAACTTTAATGTTTCACTATTTTAATTTTTATGAAATTCACTGAGGTGGATGGTCCTCCCCTTCCTCCTCTGAGGAGCCTCCACTGTTAAGCAGGCTAGCCTAACTAAAGCTAGGATGACGAACGACAGTACAGTATGGGGAGCATTGAGATAACGTTGTCTGTCTGGCTGGCTTTCTGCTATGGCCTGGGCAGAGATGAGATTACTGTATAAGGACTGAAAATTAATAAAGCCATCAAATAAAAAGTAGCCAAAGAGCTCCATTTTGGTCTCATCTGACCACAACACTTTCACCCAGTTGTCCTCTGAATCATTCAGATGTTCATTGGCAAACTTCAGACGGGCATGTATATGTGCTTTCTTGAGCAGGGGGACCTTGCGGGCGCTGCAGGATTTCAGTCCTTCACGGCGTAGTGTGTTACCAATTGTTTTCTTGGTGACTATGGTCCCAGCTGCCTTGAGATCATTGACAAGATCCTCCCGTGTAGTTCTGGGCTGATTCCTCACCGTTCTCATGATCATTGCAACTCCACGAGGTGAGATCTTGCATGGAGCCCCAGGCCGAGGGAGATTGACAGTTCTTTTGTGTTTCTTCCATTTGCGAATAATCGCACCAACTGTTGTCACCTTCTCACCAAGCTGCTTGGCGATGGTCTTGTAGCCCATTCCAGCCTTGTGTAGGTCTACAATATTGTCCCTGACATCCTTGGAGAGCTCTTTAGTCTTGGCCATGGTGGAGAGTTTGGAATTTGATTGATTGATTGCTTCTGTGGACAGATGTCTTTTATACAGGTAACAAGCTGAGATTAGGAGCACTCCCTTTAAGAGTGTGCTCCTAATCTCAGCTCGTTACCTGTATAAAAGACACCTGAGAGCCAGAAATCTTTCTGATTGAGAGGGGGTCAAATACTTATTTCCCTCATTAAAATGCAAATCAATTTCTAACATTTTTGACATGCGTTTTTCTGGATTTGTTTGTTGTTATTCTGTCTTTCACTGTTCAAATAAACCTACCATTAAAATTATAGACTGATCATTTCTTTGTCAGTTGTCAAACGTACAAAATCAGCAGGGGATCAAATACTTTTTTCCCTCACTGTACACAACTGAAATATTTCATTATTTCATAGTAATTTCATATTTTTTATTGATGTTTACCCAATGTGAAATGAGACAATGGAATATTTTCTATGTTTTGGCAATTGAATGTTCACTGTTTTGGCCTTTGGAATTTCCATTAAAAAGCAAAAAAATATATTTTTCAATTAATTTTTAAAACAATTATCGAAACCAAAATCAATTTTGTATAATCGAACAGAAACCGAACCGAACCCAAAAAGCACTAATCACTCAGCACTAGCTAGCACCGAGTAAAACGCACGCACGCACGCACGCACGCACGCACGCACGCAGACACACGGGGAGCAAAAAGAAGTGTCCTCATAAGACTCAGTTCATAATTCAGAGAAGTGTTAATAATTAAGCAGTGTTCTCGTTTTAAATCATGTAGCTACAGTTCAACACTCCACTACACCTGAGCCCTTGCAGCTCTCACCACACTGGCAAGAGAGATCATTATGTGCTATGCAGTCAGCCCATGAAGTGTGTGTGTGTGTGTGCAAAAAAGCCATCATCACTGTGTGTGTGTGTGTGTGTGTGTGTGTGTGTGTGTGTGTGTGTGTGTGTGTGTGTGTGTGTGTGCATGCCTGCCTGCCAAAAAAACTGCAAAGTAGCTGGCAAGGTATTGCTCTGTGTCAGCTGCTGAAGAAAACATATCTCTACAAACTCTGTTTTCAGTTTCCAGACATTGGTAACTTTTGAAATATTTGCTTCTTTTCTCACTTACGTGTGTGCGCGCACGCACCCTATTGCATTTTCCCTCATACATTTCATAAGTGTGTAGTTACATTAGATCTATATTGCCAGATAAACATATACATAAAACTAAATCAAAGGGACTCCCGAGTGGCTCAGCGGTCTATGGCACTGCATATCAGTTCTAGAGGCGTCATTAGAGACCCTGGTTCAATCCCGGGCTGTATCATAACCGGCCGTGATCGGGAGTCCCCATAGGGTGGCGCACAATTGACCCAGCGTCGTCTGGGTCAGAGGAGGGTTTAGCCGGCTTAGGCCATCATTGTAAAATAAGAATTTGTTCTTAACTGACTTGCCTAGTTAAATAAAGGTTTAATTAAAAAAATATATACATCTAATGTGCCTTTTATTCCATAGGATTAGATTACCGTCCAGTCCCTCTTTACTCCCCTGTCCTCGCTCTCAATGATGACATCATCCCTAGCGTCGAGCCTCGGTGTGTTGCGTAATCACAGTGATCTGATCTGGCTACTCGGCACAGACGGCTCAAACAGAGCTGCAATCGTGATGACATCTTACCAGAACTGGTTGTCTTGGTAACATACATTCAATGAATGAACGCACGGGCGATTTTGAGGATGGAATCTTGGGTGACTGAAGGCTACATCAGCTATTTTAAGTTTGGCTTGGGGAAGCGTGAGAGAGAGAGAGCGGGAGAGAGAAGGGGTGGGAGACAGAGAAAGAGGAGAGAGCAAGAGCGAGACTAATACAGAGAGTACAGCATAAGAGTACAGTCTTCAAATGTGCAGATCCCTTTTCCTTTTTTCTTGGGTCCTCTACCCTCTCCAGTTCTACCTCCCTTCTGCCGTTGTGAGTTGCTGAAAGGAAAACATCCCCTGCGGGCCAGCAAGGAGGTGGAATGTAGAGAGGAGAGGCCCGGCAAGAGGTAGTGAATGCCTGGGTGCGTGAGTATCACAGCTGGCACTCTGCAGTGGTGTGAGGGTCATGTCCGTCAACTTATGTGCCAGCGCACGCGTGCATGAGCACACGCACATGCACGCATAAACACACACACACATCCTGGCAGGAGACTAGGGACATGGCAGGTTGCCATGGTAACTGGAGGGGGACTGAGGGGTTGTTCAGTGCATCGGCCAGGCTGCCAGTGTGCATACCTGATGGGAGATGCTGACTCGTCTGAGCAAGGAAATAGAATATACTGTAGAGTCCTTAGATCAGTCACATACACACACCAATAATAAAAAACTCACAAGTCCTCAAAAGAGAGAGAGGGAGAGAGGAGGAGAAAAAAAGAGAGTGTAGGTCATCCTGTCAAGAACATGAGGTGTTAAAGTTCAACAGACATAGAATCCTGAGTGTGGAGAGATGCAGAAGAATGGATTGGCAGGGAGACGTAATGTTCCTCTGAGCAGGAACAGGTGTGTGTGTGTGTGTGTGTGTGTGTGTGTGTGTGTGTGTGTGTGTGTGTGTGTGTGTGTGTGTGTGTGTGTGTGTGTGTGTGTGAGTAAGGCTGTGGCGGTCATGACATTTTGTCAGCCAGAAACTGTCAAGCAAATTACTGCCGGTCTCACGGTAATTGACCGTTAATTAACATAAACATGTTTAGCGTCTCCTGGCTTCCACACAGCCTACAAGCTACTGATGCGGACCTTTGGAACATCTACATTTTAAAAAGTCTAATGAATCCATTTAAAGGGTAACTCTCAACCCCAAATTCAGCCTTTGCCCAACCCCCTCATAAATGTAGTTGTACCTGATCCCAAACCCTTTCTCACTAAAGCATACTTACCCGCTCTGACAATAAATTGTGTGCATTGCAAGCACACAATATACTCTTATAATCTCCACCCGGCACAGCCAGAAGAGGACTGGCCACCCTTCAGAGCCTGCTTCCTCTCTAGGTTTCTTCCTAGGTTCCTGCCTTTCTAGGGAGTTTTCCCTAGCCACCGTGCTTCTACATCTGCATTGCTTGGATTTCTGTATAAGCACTTTGTTGATGTAAAAAGGGATTTAAAAATACATTTGATTGATTGATTGAAAAATGGCTCTGGACAGTTCGCTCACAGTGGCGCCAAGTTCCTGACTTCTATTGACACTTGCGGTGTATACAGTACCAATGGAAAAAGAGCTACTGCGTAAATACTTCAATGCGGGTTGGATTGAATTGAGCCCCTAATCTTCATTTTCAAAGTGATGATTGCACTTTTCTTCCCAACACAATACCGATATGTATGAAACTGTAAGCATTAACTTTGAATTTGGTCATATGTAGAAATGTGCCTTACTGCCTTTTGACTTTTGTGGAACGTCAGTAGTTTAGTCAAGGAAGCATCATCCAAAATATATTGGCACACTCCACGTACTAAGACCATTGCCAAATAAGGTGCGCTATCTCCTGATTTAATAGTAAGCCTTGAGGTGGTACGACACAACACATCTGGAAGGGAGTGGATTTTACCTTCTCAAAGTGCCTCTACATCAACATTTCAATGACAGAGTTGAACCTCTAGGGGCAAAAAGAGCTAGATTTACTACTAAAAGACCAAAATATATACATTTTGCAACGAAGTGTCAAAATGAAGATCAGAATTGACGTGTTTGACTATAACTAAGCCTAAAACATCTGGTTTTCAATGATATTTTCATGATTACTCTTTACTATAAACTGGGTGGTTAGTGACCTGAATACTGATTGTGTGACAGCTGTAGTATAACAGTCCTTAGCAGTGGTATATTGGCCATATCTTTTTATTTAACCCTTTTATTTACCACACCTCCTCGTGCCTTACTGCTTTAATGTAGCCTACACCATCCTAAGAAATCCATTATTTACTTTAGGCAGGTCTAATCTTGTTTTTACATATCCTAAATAATATGTGTGAAATTAGTTTTGATTTAGAATGGGACATTATCACCCACCTGTCGGAACAGGTCCAGGGAAAAAAATACTTCATCCGTATGCACTTGAATAGCGAATGGAGGACCCTTTTCCCGCGGTTCATTTTCATGTCAGCCAGGTAGGCTACACCGGCTGTAAAGCGAAGCAATGTGCTTAATATATGGAGAGTTTAGAAATAAATATAGTAGGCCTAGCCTATAGAAAGCTGATGGGATCCTCTTTTTAAGAGGCCATCTAAACTCTGTTTTCTCACGCAATTGCATAGCCTAGGCTATATAAAAATGTTGCGCAACATAGGCTTGCTTTTCGGAACACATTTCATTCCATGAGGAGCTGGCTCTCACTGCGCAACGGGTGATCCTATTCCGCTCAAACTGAAGGTCAGGGATCTCATGACGTGTTCGATTTGATTTTCAATGTCATTTGCATTGATGCCGGAGTGATTAGAGGGACAATTGAGCGCTGAGTACCAGCCCATTAGCGACTTTCCTTTAGCAAGTTGGCTACTAATGACCATCAGAGGCATCAGAGAGCGGTTTTGGAGAAGCCTATACTGTAGGTCATGATTTGTGACTCCTGGTGTCGTGGTAATACGGTCACCGTAACAGGCCTATGTGTGCGCATGTGTGATTTATTGCTCTAGTTTAATTGCAGATCAAGACAGGACATCCTAATTAGACAACCTTGGTGTTTTGCTGGTATACAGGCCAAGGTCACATAGTGTCATACACCTACCAGAGTGATGGCTGTTTAATCATTAATACATGCAGGAATGTGATAAATAACTATGTTCAACAGCAGAGGCCACAAATTGATATGCTAATGTTTGAACAGCTTTATAGTAGAATTCTGCTATACCCTATTTGATATGTTTAAGGTACCATCTGTTTCGGTATAGTAGCAGTTCTAACTTCAAAACGTTGAACTGGAAATGTAAGTAACAGATGGTTCCTTTAAGGTGTGGTGAGGTGTGTTAGGAAGTCAATCAGTGTTTTTGGTTGCTTATACTCATTTTATAAGCTCAAGGCCAGGAAAAACAATATGTATTTTTTACCTGTACCTCTGACTGTATTTTTTCTGTTCTGTGTTTATTTGTTGCAATAAAACACACACACACTCCGGGTCATCGCAGCTTGCTAGCTCCTACTGAGTGGCCCAGCTCCGAAGCTAGCCTTGAGCCAGGCCCATCTCAGTGGACCCAATGATCACTCGGCTACACAGCTGATGCCTCCCGGACTCTTCACTAACACGACTAGAAGCCACTACATCTCCAGATTCCTGCCGTAAGCTCTGGACCTTTGCATCAGATCATCACAGCTAGCTTGCTGCTACCGAGTGGCTATAGTGGCTAAGGCCCTTGTCAAAGCTAGCACCAGTTAGCCTCGAGCCAGGCGCATCTCCCGGCTAGCAAACAAAATTACTCCAGCTACAATACCTCTTTTGCCAATTGGCCTGGACCCTTTGT
Source organism: Salmo trutta (assembly GCF_901001165.1). Taxonomy (NCBI): domain Eukaryota; kingdom Metazoa; phylum Chordata; class Actinopteri; order Salmoniformes; family Salmonidae; genus Salmo; species Salmo trutta. Next base: position 19,130,818 of record NC_042961.1, on the reverse strand, counting down.
CGACACGGAGCCCCGCCGATCCATCACGACTGGTCTGCCGACGTAATTCTGTCCGATGTGCCCTCAACCAGCATTTGCCGGATGTCGGTGAAGACGCTTCTGCTAGTCCCGGGCTGCTAACTTTATGAACGCCATGTCTCCCGCTTGCTAGCGTACTAACGACTACCTAACGGCTTCCCTGTTTCATCTATTGCTGATCACTGGACCCTATGATCACTTGGCTACATAGCTGATGCCTGCTGGACTGTTCATTAATCACGGTACTCCATTTTGTTTATTTTGTTTATCTGTCGCCCCCAGCCTCGAACTCAGGCCCTGTGTGTAGTTAACTGACCCTCTCTGCCCATTCATTGCCATTTTACCTGTTGTTGTTGTCTTAGCTGATTAGCTGTTGTTGTCTTACCTGTTGTTGTCTTAGCTAGCTCTCCCAATCAACACCTGTGATTGCTTTATGCCTCGCTTTATGTCTCTCTCTAATGTCAGTATGCCTTGTATACAGTTGTTTAGGGTAGTTATCATTGTTTTATTTTACTGTGGAGCCCCTAGTCCCACTCTACATGCCTCAGATAACTCTTTTGTCCCACCTCCCACACATGCGGTGACCTCACCTAGCATAACTAGTGCCTCCAGAGATGCAACCTCTCTTATCGTCACTCAATGCCTAGGTTTACCTCCACTGTACCCGCACCCTACCATACACCTGTCTGTACATTATGCCCTGAATCTATCCTACCACGCCCAGAAATCTGCTCCTTTTATTCTCTGTCCCATACGCGCTAGACGACCAGTTTTGATAGCCTTTAGCCGTACACTCATCCTACTCCTCCTCTGTTCCTCGGGTGATGTAGAGGTTAACCCAGGCCCTGTGTGTCCCCAGGCGCTCTCATTTGTTGACTTCTGTAACCGTAAAAGCCTTTGTTTCTTGAATGTTAGCATCAGAAGCCTCCTCCCTAAGTTTGTTTTACTCACTGATATGGCACACTCCGCCAACCCTGATGTCCTTGCCGTGTCTGAATCCTGGCTTAGGAAGGCACAACATTTTCCATCAAGATAGAACTGCCAAAGGGGGAGGAGTTGCAATCTACTGCAGAGATAGCCTGCAAAGTTCTGTCATACTTTCCAGGTCTATGCCCAAACAGTTCGGGCTTCTAATTAAAATTGAATCTCTCCAGAAATAAGTCTCTCACTGTTGCCGCCTGTTATAGACCCACCTCAGCTCCCAGCTGTGCCCTGGACACTATATGTGAATTGATTGTCCCCCATCTATCTTAAGAGTTCATTCTGTTAGGTGACCTAAACTGGGATATGCTTAACACCCCGGCCGTCCTACAATCTAAACTAGATGCCCTCAATCTCACACAAATTATCAAGGAACCCACCAGGTACAACCCTAAATCCGTAAACATGGGCACCCTTATAGATATTATCCTGACCAACTTGCCCTCCAAATACACCTCTGCTGTTTTCAATCAGGATCTCAGCGATCACTGCCTCATTGCCTGCATCCGTTATGGGTCCGCGGTCAAACGACCACCCTCATCACTGTCAAACGCTCCCTAAAACACCTCTACAAGCTGGCCTTTCTAATCGACCTGGCCCGGGTATCCTGGAAGGATATTGACCTCATCCCGTCAGTAGAGGATGCTGGTTGTTCTTTAAAAGTAATTTCCTCACCATCTTAAATAAGCATGCCCCTTTCAAAAAATGTAGAACTAAGAACAGATATAGGCCTTGGTTCACTCCAGACCTGACTGCCCTCGACCAGCACAAAAACATCCTGTGGCGTACTGCACTAGCATCGAATAGTCCCCACGATATGCAACTTTTCAGGGAAGTCAGGAACCAATACACACAGTCAGTTTGAAAAAGCTAGCCTTTGCTTTCCTAACAGAAATGTGCATCCTGTAGCTCTAACTCCAAAAAGTTTTGGGACACTGTAAAGTCCAAGGAGAATAAGAGCACCTCCTCCCAGCTGTCCACTGCACTGAGGCTAGGAAACACTGTCACTACCGATAAATCCACGATAATTGAGAATTCCAATAACATTTCTCTATGGCTGGCCATGCTTTCCTCCTGGCTACCTCAACCCCGGGCCAACAGCTCCGCACCACCCGCAGCTACTTGCCCAAGCCTCCCCAGCATCTCCTTCAACCAAATCCAGAGAGCAGATGTTCTGAAAGAGCTGCAAAACCTGGACTAGTACAAATCAGCTGGGCTAGACAATCTAGACACTCTCTTTTTAAAATTACCCGCCGCCATTGTTGCAACCCCTATTACTAGTCTGTTCAACCTCTCTTTCGTATCGTCCGAGATTCCTAAAGATTGGAAAGCTGCCACGATCATCCCCCTCTTCAAAGGGGGTGACACTCTAGACCCAAACTGTTACAGACCTATATCCATCCTGCCCTGCCTTTCTAAAGTCTTCGAAAGCCAAGTTAACAAACAGATCACAGACCATTTAGAATCCCACCGTACCTTCTCCGCTGTGCAATCAGGTTTCCGATCTGGTCACGGGTGCACCTCAGCCACGCTCAAGGTACTAAACGATATCAGAACCGCCATCGATAAAAGACAGTACCGTGCAGCCATCTTCATCGACCTGGCCAAGGCTTTCGACTCTGTCAATCACCGTATTCTTATCGGCAGACTCAACAGCCTTGGTTTCTCAAATGACTGCCTCGCCTGGTTCACCAACTACTTCTCAGATAGAGTTCAGTGTGTCAAATCGGAGGGCCTGTTGTCCGGACCTCTGGCAGTCTCTATGGGGGTACCACAGGGTTCAATTCTCTGGTCGACTCTTTTCTCTGTATATATAAACAATGTCGCTCTTGCTGCGGGTGATTTCTTGATCCACCTCTACGCAGACGACACCATTCTGTATACTTCTGGCCCTTCTTTGGACACTGTGTTAAAACCTCTTACATCTAGACGTTCCGCTAGCGGAACACCTGCTCCAATATCCAATGATGGGCGTGGCGCGAAATACAAACTCCTCTAAAATCCGAAAACTTCAATTTTTCAACAATATGACTATTTTACACCATTTTAACTACCCTCAAAACGAGCTTCAATGTCATACAACACTCCTACTGTGGCCTCCAACTGCTCTTAAACGCTAGTAAAACTAAATGCATGCTTTTTAACCGATCGCTGCTTGCACACGCCGCCCAACTAGCATCACTACTCTGGACGGTTCTGACTTAGAATATGTGGACAACTACAAATACCTAGGTGTCTGGCTAGACTGTAAACTCTCCTTCCAGACTCATATTAAGCATCTCCAATCCAAAATTAAATCTACAATTGGCTTCCTATTTTGCAACAGGAAGCCAATTCGTCCTCACGCTGCCAAACATACCTTCGTAAAACTGACTATCCTATTGATCCTCGACTTCGGCGATGTCATTTACAAAATAGCCTCCAACACTCTACTCAGCAAACTGGATGCAGTCTATCACAGTGCAATCCGTTTTGTCACCAAAGCACCATATACCACCTACCACTGCGACCTGCATGCTTTCGTCGGCTGGCCCTCGCTACATATTCGTCGCCAGACCCACTGGCTCCAGGTCATCTATAAGTCTTTGCTAGGTAAAGCACCACCTTATCTCAGCTCAATGGTCACCATAACAACACCCACCCATAGCACGTGCTCCAGCAGGTATATTTCACTGGTCATCCCCAAAGCCACCACTCCCGTTGGCCGCCTTTCCTTCCAGTTCTCTGCTGCCAATTACTGGAACAAATTGCAAAAATCGCTGAAGTTGGAGACTTATATCTCCCTCACTAACTTTAAGCATCAGCTATCTGAGCAGCTTACCTGTCGCTGCAGCTGTACACAGCCCATCTGTAAATGGCTCATCCAACTACCTACCTCATCCCCATATTTTTATTTTTTTTCTCTCTTTTGCACACCAGTATTTCACACTAGTATCTATCACTCCAGTGTTAATTTGCTAAATTGTAATTACTTCGCTACTATGGGCTATTTATTGCCTTACCTCCTTATGCCATTTGCACACACTGTATATCGTTTTTTATATTGTGTTATTGACAGTACTTTTGTTTATCCCATGTGTAACTCTGTGTTGTTGTTTTTTGTCGCACTGCTTTGCTTTATCTTGGCCAGGTCGCAGTTGTAAATGAGAACTTGTTCTCAACTGGCCTGCCTGGTTAAATAAAGGTGAAATAAAAAAAATTATAAAAAATAAAACCACACACACACCCCTCAGATGCTAATGCAGTGACACATCACATGATAGTTAGCGTTGCTTCCCGTCACTATACTGAGTAATATGACATTTAAGCCTCCTGTCTGTTGTTGACTTGCAGCTGATTTGAAACAGATGAGTCATTTCAGAGGATTCATTTTCGCAACAGGAATACAGCTGACACTTACATTTTTTTTTGCCACTGTTAGTTTGCTGAGTGACAGTGTCATGTAGCAAATACACCAGAAATGCAGACAAAATCCCAACAAAATCCCTGATTATAACACTGAAAATAAACCCAAATTCTGAATCAGGTGCAGAGTAACACAAATCTTCCTCTAATCCTTCTTGTCCACATGGGTCAATAGAAACAAGACCTGAACGATTAGCAGGTTCAATTCCCCCAGTCAGCATGGATACAGCTGTCCCACAGGTAAAACTCACACATGGGCAGTCAAGCAGGCAGGCAGAGTGTGCATGCGTGTGTTTGTATGTGTGTTACTGCACATTGTGTGATTTTGTGTCCTTCTGTGTCCTACAGTGGGAAAGTTCTGGAAGGAATAAGGCCATGAGCTGTAACATACTCAATGAGAATTGACTGGTTCCAGTGAGTAGAATGAGATCTGATTGATATTGAGATCATTGTCAATTTGTTATCACTACTAATGAAGCGAAAGGGCACTCACACTAATTTGTAATGATGAATATCTGATCTCTCCCTTTGTATGCATACATACATTACATACATACATACATACATACATACATACATACATACATACATACATACATACATACATACACACACACACACACACACACACACACACACACACACACACACACACACACACACACACACACACACACACACACACACACACACACACACACACACATACATACATACATACATACATACATACATACATACATACATACATACATACAGTGCCTTCAGAAAATATTCAGACCCCTTGACTCTTTCCAAATTTTGTTAGGTTACAGCCTTATTCTAAAATGTATTAAATAGTTTTTTCTCCTCATCAATCTACACACAACACCCCACAATGACAAAGCAAAAACAGGTTTAAAAGAACGGAACTATTACATTTACATAAATATTCAGACTCTTTACGAAGTACTTTGTTGAAGCACCTTAGGGAGCGATTACAGCCTCTCGTCTTCTTGGGTATGACGCTACAAGCTTGGCACACCTGTATTTGGGGAGTTTCTCCCATTCCTCTCAGCAGATCCTCTCAAGCTCTGTCAGGTTGGTTCGGGAGCATATGTTCAGGTCTCTCCAGAGGTGTTCGATAGGTTTCAAGTCTGGGCTCTGGCTGGGCCACTAAAGGACATTCAGAGACTTGTCCTGAAGCCACTCCTGCAATGTCTTAGCTGTGTGCTTAGGGTTGTTGTCCTGTTGGAAGGTGAACCTTCACCCCAGTCTGAGGTCCTAAGTGCTCTGGAGCAGGTTTTCATCAAGGATCTCTATACTTTGCTCCCTTCATCTTTGCCTCGATCCTGACTAGTGTCCCAGTCCCTGCCGCTGAAAAACACCCTCACAGCATGCTACCACCACCATGCTTCACCGTAGGGATGGTGCCAGGTTTCCTCCAGATGTGACGCTTGGCATTCAGGCCAAAAGAGTTCAATCTTGGTTTCATCAGACCAGAGAATCTTGTTTCTCATGGTCTGAGAGTATTTAGGTGCCTTTTGACAAACTCCAAGCGGGCTGTCATGTGCCTTTTACTGCGGAGAGGCTTCCGTCTGGCCACTCTAACATAAAGGCCTGACTGGTGGAGTGCTGCAGAGATGGTTGTAATTCTGGAAGGTTCTCCCATCTCTACAGAGGAACTCTGGAGCACCATCAGAGTGACCATCGGATTCTTGGTCACCACCCCGACCAAGGCCCTTCTCCCCCGATTGCTCAGTTTGGTCGGGCGGCCATCTTTAGGAAGAGTCTTGGTGGTTCCAAACTTATTCAATATAAGAATGATGGAGGCCACTGTGTTCTTGGGGGCGTTCAATGCTACATGCATTTTTTGGTACCCTTCCCCAGATCTGTGCTTTTACACAATCCTGTCTCAGAACTCTACAGACAATTCCTTTGACCTCTCATGGCTTGTTTTTTTCTCTGACATGCACTGTCAACTGTGGGACCTTATATAGACAGGTGTGTGCCTTTCCAAATCATGTCCAATCAATTTAATTTAACACAGATGGAATGCAATCAAGTTGTAGAAACATCTGAAGGATGATAAATGGAAACAGGATGCACTTGAGCTCAATTTCGAGACTCATAGCAAAGGGTCTGAATACTTATGAACATAAGGTATTTCAGTTTTATTTTTTAGAAATTAGCAAAAATGTGTCATTATGAGGTATTGTGTGTAGATTGCTGAGGAATTGTTCTTATTTAAATCCATTTTAGAATAAGACTAACGTAACAAAATGTGGAAAAAGTCAAGGGGTCTGAATACTTTCTGAAGGCACTGTAGCCTGGTCTACTGGCCCAAGTTGAGAGATGTGCAAAGAAGTTGGATTGGAGGAGTAGTGTAAAGGAGAGAGAGAGAGAGAGATGGAGAGAGAAGGGGGAGAACGATCAAGAGGGAGTGAGAGATGAGACAGGCTCTTGTGCAGAAAAGCAGGAATAATCCCTATTAAAATAATTACAGCGTTTCAGGAGGCAAAGCGATTAAGCGGAAAACAGGCTATTAAGTATTTCTGTCTAAATATAACTCCCATATAACTCACTCAGAGAGGGCAGGGTTTGGGAGCAGGCAATACACTCCTAGAAAAAAAGGTGTCAACTAGAACTTAAAAGGGTTCTTTGGCTGCCCCATAGGATAACCCTTTCCCCAGAGGTTCTACATGGAACCCCAAATAGTTCTACCTGGAACCAAAAAGGGTTCTTCAAAGGGCTATCCTATGGGGACAGCCGCAAAACCCGTCGGAAGCCTTTTTTCTAAGAGTGTGGGGTAAAGAGTTGCGTATGCGCATCTGTGTGTGTGAGTGAGTGATTGAGTGTGCGCGCGTGTTGGACTTAGGTGTGTGTTTGGTTGGTGTCTGTGTGTTGCATCTAGGACAGGGGCGAGATTTGGGAGGTGGTGTGTTAACAGTGAGATCAAGAGAATGCTTGGCAGGAACGCAGTCTCGTTAAACCCCAGGATTCCACATGGAAAACCCTCACACACAAGGGCCCAGAAAAACCCACAAGTGCCCAGAAAAACCCACACCCCCACGGAAAAAACCCACACGCCAACCCACCCACGGGCAATACAAACACACCAAGCGCCATTAGAATGCAGCGTACATATCTGCACATCCTCACAACACACACGTGCGCTCACACACAAAACTCACTCCCCAATCACACAGACTGCATTGACTGCAATAAACCAAAGCTCAAACAGCAATAATACTGATAGAACAATGTGTAAAAATAGGGATGGCAGAATTATCGTTTAAATCGTGTAACTGACAATTGTGGACAATAACCAAACTACATTTAAAAAAAAAAACTTCAATCATCTTAATACATTAATTTTAGGAGAAAGGGGGATTCAACATTATATTCAAGTAGATATAGTTTACCCTTACCCAATAGTATTTTTTGACAGTCAACTTCTTTTCCAAAAGTGGTCAAAACTATTGTTTTTAGATGGAGGTGTCACCCCTGTGTTGTAGCTCATTTTTAAATATGCATTAGAATTGTAACGTCTGCCTCCAACTCACACTCTCAAAAACATAGAACCCCTGAACACAGCTCACTCTCTAGATCCCAATCACGTGAATTCTGATCACCTGTGTATTCGGAATTCGGACCCCCTGTGTATGACCTTCAGCCTGCCCCTGGACCCAACTACCTGCCTCCTCCTGTGGTCCTTTACAATAAACACCTGCTGTGTCCTGCGCTTGAAACCAGCTCTCTGTCTTCCATTGTGTTCATTACACTAATGCATTACAAGCTAAATTTTTTTTCAAACATTCCAATTATGACATCAACCATGGTAATTTGCATAACAATGAATCATTACCAAACATTCCTTAATCACAGCACTACCTATAAGACTATCCCTGCCTGCCCTGTGTGTCTGAATTCTCAACCCGTTACTTTATTTTCTTTCATCTGTACTCCAGTCTTCCCTACAGTATATCCTCCAGGAATCCCTCCGGTCTTCCCCATAGGAGTGCCACGTACACTCATTCTGAAGCTTCAATTTGAATCTTCTACAGAATCTCTCACTTCCTGCTATCTGAGCAATTGGTTTTACAGAGAGGGGGGGAAATGACACCGAACACATTTCAGCCACTGCAGGAAAACACAGGTTGCAATATAGCAGGCATGTCTCTGTAAACATACACTTTGTTATTCTGGGAATAGTGTGTGTGTGTGTGTGTGTGTGTGTGTGTGTGTGTGTGTGTGTGTGTGTGTGTGTGTGTGTGTGTGTGTGTGTGTGTGTGTGTGTGTCAGACTTCCCCACCGTATTAGGTTTTAGGACAAGACCTACCTGGAATCTTACCTTTTGGCTAATAGTGTCACCAACCTGGCAACCAAAACATGAATCTCAACTTCCAAAACGGGCCCTGACCTACCTGGCTCAGTGCAGTTTTTGGACGGGGGGCCCAACAGAGGGTCTGTCTCGTTGTCCCAGGACTCCTGTAGTAGCCTTCGACTCTCCCACCCGGCACCCTCCTCAGTAGTAATGCTGGAGAGGTCATATCCTGGGATGGAACAAGAGAGTATTGTTAAGAGTTAAAATCACACTCTGTTAGGTGCGTATACCATATAAGAGTGGGCCACCAACAAAAAATGTTAACAGTGGAGCGAATACACCCCATGACATTTACATACTGTACAAATATATTTTGACTTCCATGACATACATGTGGATATGTCTGTCGGTCGTGTGAGGCTAGATTGGAGCTAGCAGTGCAGAGTTCATGGAATGTGTTATTCAGAATGTAAGAATGTCACATAGGAGGCAGAGCTCAGCCCCATTCCCATTATTAGATACCAGCGCTCCGAAAATCTGGTAAGTCGGAATAAGATGAGATCATTAGGAGCATTCCTACGGCAACACAGTCTGCGGTGGCGTGCTCCGGAGGCCCTGGGGTGATCATTCTGGAGGCTCAGTCATCTGGGTCACCATGTCCTCAGGCCACCGCCTCCAACTCAATGCAGCTCCCAAGATGCAACAGGGCCTGACATTAGGATTTGGCAATGCCTGCTAATAATAGCCCTTACTATATTTATCAAAACAGGGATTAAAAACAAATCACAGCTTCGCTCGCCTGTCCACATGTTGAGGAGCAGGCGGATAGGATGATAACATGTGGACGCTGACCAGGGAACCAAGAATGGGTCCATGTTGTGTGACTGTAATCATAGAAATTAATACAGAGCCTTGAAATAAATAGAATGTCTGTCCTTGTGTTTGTTTGTGCAACCTGCACAAGACTGCAGACAATTTCGCCTCGTCTTTGTAGGACAATCTTCTATTTATGATCTGAAGTGTTTATTTCAACCTTGGTGTATCAGAAAGGACAACTGTCTGTGTCTCCATACCAAAACCCTGGAGTGGCTCTCTCTGGGGCTCTCTGATGACGCGGGTCCCAGGCAGGTAGCCTAGCAGTTAGAGCGTTGGGACAGTAACCGAAAGGCTGCTTGTTTGAATCCCCGAGCTAGCAAGGTGGAAAAAATCTGTCGTTCTGGAAATGAACCCCCACAACAACTGCTCCCTGGGCGCCGATGACGTTGATTAAGGCAGCCCCCCGCACCTCTCTGATTCAGAGGGGTTGGGTTAAATGTGTAAGACACATGCAATGCATTCAGCTGTATAACTGACTAGGTATCCCCTTTCCCTTTCCTTCTCATTAAGCTGTAGGAGCACTGAGCAGACTCTACATGTTAGGGGACAGAGGCCTTCTCCATGCAGGGCCGGCACCAGAACAAATTAGTTGGATTGGCCATTGATTACCGTAGGCAGGCAATTGTTTTCGTGGGATCTCCTATGCATTCATTTTCTATGGGTGTTATAGTAAAGACCATAGGCAGCTCATGAGTTTCAAGTTTGGGGAAGCTTACAATTTATCCTACCAATCTGTGTGTCAGTTGATTATTTTTATATGATTATTTTTGTGGAACAGTTTGGTTTCTCAAAATTATTGTCACATTGTCAATCATAAAAATCGGAAATAAAATGATACAAATCGAAAAGTTAAAATTCAACTAAGGCGAGATCACCAGCCTTTGCCATATTGACAAATTGTCATGGCTGTCTAAAGGATCGGAATAATAATGTAGTTCCACATTATTATTTATTCCTGAAACGTAATGCAATATACCAAATAACTGCATATACCAAAAAATAATAAATTAAAAAATTAAAAAAGTGACGCAGAGAGAAACAAACACTACTCAAAAGATAATAACCCACAAAACAGGAAGTGAAAAACCCCTACTTAAATATGATCTCCAATCAGAGGCAACAAGGATCAGCTGCCTCCAATTGGAGATTAACCCAAACAACCCCAACATAGAAATAGAAAAACTAGAACTTAAACATAGAAATAGAAAACATAGAAAAACACCCCCTGTCACACCCTGACCTACTCTACTATAGAAAATGACATCTTACTAGGGTCAGGATGTGACACAAATTAATAAACAGATCCATTGGCGGCTAAAGAAATGAGCCAATACAGCAGTAAGCCTATATCTTCATCTTCAACGAAGTAAAATACATAGGCCTAAAGCCGAAAAAAAACTGTTCAAAATATCCTGATGAAAATTCTAGTTCTTTCACATTCATCTCTCTATACTCTGCCTGTCTGCCTCCCTTTCTATCTCTTGACTTGAGCTATTGTTGGTGAAGTGCACCATTGTATCAAATCATTAACTGGGTTCAGCCTGAAGCTGTCGCTATGGAGTACCACAGTATGAGTAATAATAACCATAAAACCTAGAGGTCAGATAGGGAAATGGTTCCAATTGTTTTTCCACCATTCATTTTTCCCATAGGGGATTTTAGACACACATATTAAGGGCTGTGTTTCGTGTAGGCTTACCCTGGTGTGATGTTTTGATAACTGTGTAAATCTCTCTAAGACAAGGTGACTTTTATCAATATATTTGCCTGTATTTACCCCCCTAAAATGAAATACTAAATTAGCTGCTAATGTGGATATCATAAAGAACTACAAATGCCATAATCCTGACGAGACTGCCAAATCGAGGCAAAGGAAGGAATCTCAAGATTAACTATCTAACGTTAGCTAAATATAGTAATGAATACATTGACAATTCTGTGAACCGTCTTGTGCAAGTTTTAAATTGACAATACCTGTTAGCAAAGATGTCAGCTAGACGTGCAGAGGCTTGCAGGGATTTGTAGTTTTGCAGGATGTCTACTTTCATTCTAATTAGCATTTACAAATCAGAGTAAATACAGGCGAATATATTGATAAAGTCACCTTGTCCTAGAGAGATTTACACGGTTATCAAAACGTCATGCCATGGTAAGCCTACACGAAACACAGCCCTGATTTTAAGTGACTCTACAATCCCCTACAGGAAAAATGAATGGTGGAAAAATGATTGGAACCATTTCCCCGTTTGACCGCTACTGTAGGTTTTATGACACCTCCACTGTGGGGCCCTATAGCAAACTTGCAACATTTTATGAACTAGCCTATTCCGGGCCCTCTGAGTCTCCCTTGCCAGTGAGCTTGGGACAGACCGCTCTATTTATGATGTTTCCACTAGATATATGGAATCATCAGTTCATGATATTTTGCTCCGTCACACCGAGGCTTGGTGATTATCGAGGCCGGGAGTGTTGGAAAGATTTTTCAAATACTGAGGAACTATCATTGGCAATGGATGTTAAAAAAACATACTTTTTTGACTTACTGTGTGAGGTGAAGAAAAAATGACTAAGCTCAGCTTATTAGTGGTGGACGTGGGGAGTTATGACAATCAGAAATTGCCAAATGGGCACTCTTATTTTTGCACGCAGCAGGCCAGGTAGGCCTACTTCTGTGCGTGCTCAGGCGTGGTCCCTCAATGTTATCAGGACAGAGAAACCAGACACATGCTCATTGTGCACATGGAGCACACCAAACAAAAGACAATGCATTTTTAATGGTTATGAAACAAACCAAAATGTGTTTCTCACAAGTGTAGCAGGTTGTGAACTCCGCAAACAATGTTTCCAGTCCGAGAATGAGAACGGCAAATGACTAATTAACAGAAATGAATGTAAAATGGGGGAATAATGGTACATTGATTAGGCCAACTGGTAACATGTAATGGAGAATTGATAAAAATATAAGCAATCAAAGACCAAATAATTCACACAATGAAACAATGAATGTGCAAGAATTAGCGGAGACAGCTGAGCATTCTGGAACATTGTAAACTATTGTGGCACCCGGCAGGGACCGGTGAGGGGAGTAGTGATTGAGGGGAGATATCTGGCAGTCCATTGGCTCCACCCCTGGGCCTTATATGGACTTCCTGCCCCAACGAGGCAAGACTGTAACTCGTTAAACCAGGGAGTGTTTGGGGATAAAAGGGGGAAGCAGCATGCACAACTGGGCAGAGTAGGAGAAGAGAGCATACTAGCTGTGAGAGTACATGGTGTGACCTGGACTGGTGGACTAACCCGCCTGTGTACCGGACCGGGTGAGGATTACCCCCTGGAAAACGGAATGGCTTGTGGACTGTGGTGATTGGTGAATTCCCCCTTCTTCGTGTGTGAAAATCCCTAATAAACTTCCCCTTTGCATTCTATTTGTGCCTGTTTTGTTACTGAACTTGGTGACATGGAAACCCCACACCCTTGATCTTGCTACCCTATACTCATGACACATTATCTTCACATATTTTAAATGCTTATCACTGACTACCGCAACTCAATCAGCTAGACCTAGTGCCACGAGCACTACTCAAATTGCATGCTATAGGCCTACATGATTGTGATTTGAAACAATCCACAGCAAAAAAAAAGCTAATTACGCTCTGTGGCTAAGTCATGCTCCCTGGTGAAGTATTTTGAATGAGACCCATGAGGCGACGCACAATTGGCCCAGCGTCGTCCGAGTTAGGGGAGGGTTTGAACGGCTGGAATGTCCTTGTCCCATCGCGCTGTAGTGACTTCTGTGGCGGGCCAGGCGTATGCACGCTGACACGGTCACCAGGTGTATGGTGTTTCCTCTGACACAAAATGTTTTTTTTGTGGATGGGTATAACCGTATAAAATGTATAATAGTAATATTTATAAAATGCATAATTATCTTATTTATTGAATATTCAAAACATACAATATACTTGCAGTGTAGCCGCTCAACAACTACATCATACCAGTCATCCAACAGATTCCCATTCAGAGCGACACACAGAGGCATCCAGGGTCAATGGGCTGATCTACCACCAGGACAAAAAACGTGAACCCGAACCCTCCAAGATCACCCCCACAGTTCCCCAATAGCTGTCCCTTAACCATTCGAGACCCCTCCCACAGTCCCCCTCCAGGAAGAAAAATAAAAAATACAATTAATTCCATTCCCCACCCCCAAGAACCCCCCAATGCACCAACAACCAAGAGAATGAACTAAAGAGAAAAAAGGAAAAGACAGAAGAAAACAGCAAACAACAATTTTTTTTAAATAATAAATAATACATTTAAAACGAAGGACATCAATGACAATTAAAATCATAACAGCAATGCCAACTGTATATGTTTGTGTGCATGTCTGGCACTATTACATGTATGTGTGTATTTGAATATTTAAAATGACTAAATTGGGTAATTTTGTATACATTTATTTAAATTTGCATCAGGCCGCTTCTGGGGGGATTTTGGTAAGATGCCGGCAAAGTCGGCTGAATTCCGGTAGATAAAAATGGCCCAATGTACTTGGGCCGATTATGGGCAGTCATTCATTTTGATTCTAGGCCGAATCCGAAACCCGATTCCTGGCCGATTCGATCAGTTCTGGCCCCCTCGGAAGAGGGCCGCTTCTGGGCCGATACCTCATTGCTAGCTGGGATGCATCTATCCAATGTTATGATTTGTTTTAAGAGATATTATACTTTAGTAATCCACAATGACATTATCTTCCATATTCCTACAGATACCTTGAACTGGAGATTCCTTCAAAACGATTGCCTACAGTTATCGTGTAGGGAATGGCAAGGTTGGGTGACTAGGGCCATCTGGGACTGCCTCCTGGGGGAATTCAGGTGTGTGAAGGCTACCTGTGTCCTGTATAACTTCATGAGGATGGACACGAGGACCAGGAGGGGATCTGCAGCTCGCCGCCATGTGCCATAGGAGAGGTCTGCTGCACTGCAGGATGGTTCAAGGATGGGTGCCAACAATGCAGCACAGGAGGCAATCTGTGTGCAGGAGACCTTCACCTCCTACTTCTTTCGAAGAGGGTGCTGTTCCCTGGCAACACCATAGACTACACTATGCACAACCAAAGGCTCTTTTAAGTGCCATCCACATTGCAATAAGAGTATTCTTCCATTTTCTTAGCTATGTCAACTGCAGTTATTCAACTCCCAGTTTCTCTCCCTTGATTTCTACTTCTCAGGTAAGGGTGTTGTTCAGGTAAGTCCCTTATTTAGGTAAGGGTGATGTCTGTACAAAAACAAACAGTCCTCTTTTAAGAGTCACCCATATTGGAAAAAAAGGAACAATTAGATACCCTATAATACACACTTGTGTATCAATCTGATTGATGGACTGAGTTGTGCATTAAGCAGGCTCAGGTGTATAACTGTAGCTCCTTCCAAATTAGGCAAGAAGACCAACCATGGAGAATAGTAAGGCACTTCATTATTTCCATTTATATACCTACGCTATATTGTTTGTCCTCATGTGTCTGCATGTTTTTCAGTATAAAGTACACTGCAGCCACAGTGTGGCCACCAGATGAGGCCACCCACACACACACACACACAGATTCCTGTTGAACACTGTCTTTAACTACCTTATTTTCGCAATAATAGTCTCTCTCCTTCACTTTATCCCTCTCCCCCCTTCTCCCTAACGCCTCTAGGTTATATCAGCTGTGTCGGTGAACCCCTCCCACATCTGAACTGGCTACATAGAGGGCACAGCATGATCAGAGGTGAGAGGTCACTTGGTCGGGTCAACAGGAAGTATTATTAAAGTATTGTGATGAACTGAGAGAATATTAAGTTTAGTTGCAGTAATTCATCAATCATATGTTGTCTTCCCTGCTCCTGTTCTTACCCCTTTCCCTTGGTCTTCTCACACCTATCTCCTCTCCTCCTTATGTTTTAATAATGCACAACAGATGTGCATTGAAGATTGAACTTGTATTTATCATTTTTTTATGATGATTATTTATTTTTTACACATTTAACTAAGAATGCATGTATTATGTATTTATAACACTTGGATAATGAACTTTTCAATAAATCGTTTCACATTCTCTACTGGTTGAAATTAAGTCTCTTATTTGATGAAATATTACACCTGTCCTGTGTCCTCAGATTTCTATTTTATTTAAACTTTATTTAACCAGGAAGGGCTCATTGAGATTTGAAATCTCTTTTTCAAGAGTGTCCTGGCCAAGATAGGCAGTACCAAGTCATTACACAACTACAGACAACATGCAAAACTACAAGTAATCTAGTAAAAAACATAGAATTCACAAGAGTATAACAAAATCATAAAACAGCTAATTAAAAACATTGACAGGTCAGGGAATCAGTCTCAAAATCCTTCATCAGTGATTTAAAAACACCAATCGGGACAAGTTCTTCCAGTTTAAAAGTATTTTGTAAGGCATTCCAAGACAATGGCGCAGAGTACAGAAAAGCCCTTCTACCAAATTCAATTCGGACATTTGGAACAGTTAGCAGGATAAGGTCCAGCGAACGAAGAGAGTACCCACCACATTTCTGAACAATACAAATGCCCAAATAAAATGGTAGTAAACCCAAAATGGCTTTGGAAATAAAAGTATACCAGTGACTGAGCCTACGACTGACTAGAGAAGGACAGCCAACCCTGGTATACAAAGTGCAGTGGTGCGTAGGGGTTTTGCAGTTTAAAATAAATCTCAAAGCGCCATGGTACAGGGTCAGATCAGTGCAGATGAAGGAAATTAGATATTGAGATGAACCGGTTTTACAGTATTTACATGATGCATAGGAAGTGTAGTGTACTTTTAAAAAATATATATGTTTCTGTATATATTAATTACAAATCAGCCTTTAACTAGTTAAATCATGTTTCTAGTCTATTGCATAGTTACAATGTGTAACCACTGATGTCCCAGGACCAAGATTGGTCCAGTAAACACTGTTGAAGTGTATAATTGTAATCCATATAATGACTAGCCTCATATACATTGTCTACTGGTATTGTTTTTAAATTTAATAACATATACAGTACCAGCCAAAAGTTTGGACACACCTACTCATTCCAGGGTTTTTCTTTATTTACTATTGTCTACATTGTAGAATAATAATGAAGACATCAAAACTACGAAATCGTGTAGTAACCAAAAAAAGTGTTAAACAAATCAAAATATATTTTATATTTCAGATTCTTCAAAGTAGCCACCCTTTGCCTTGATGACAGCTTTGCACACGCTTGGCATTCTCTCAACCAGCTTCATGAGGTAGTCACCTGGAATGCATTTTAATTAACAGGTGTGCCTTGTTAAAAGTTAATTTGTGGAATTTCTTTCCTTTTTAATGCGTTTGAGACAATCAATTGTTTTGTGACAAGGTAGGGTTGGTATACAGAAGATGGTATTTTACCAAATAGGGCTAACTCCATATTATGGCAAGAATAACTCAAATAAGTAAAGAGAAACAACAGTCCATCATTACTTTAAGACATGAAGGTCAGTCAATCCGGAAGAACTTTGAAAGTTTATTCAAGTGCAGTCGCAAAAACCATCAAGCGCTATGATGAAACTGGCTCTCATGAGGACCGCCACAGAAAAGGAAGACCCAGAGTTACCTCTGCTGCAGAGGATAGGTTCATTAGAGTTACCAGCCTCAGAAATTGCAGCCCAAATAAATGCTTCAGAGTTCAAGTAACAGACATCTCAACATCAACTGTTCAGAGGAGACTGCATGAATCAGGCTTTCATTGTCGAATTTCTGCAAATAAACCACCACTAAAGGACACCAATAAGAAGAAGAGACTTGCTTGGTCCAAGAAACACGAGCAATGGACATTAGACCGGTGGAAATCCGTCTTTTGGTCTGATGAGTCCAAATTTTGACATTTTTGGTTCCAACTGCCGTGTCTTTATGAGACGATGAGTAGGTGAACGGATGATCTCCGCATGTGTAGTACCCACCGTGAAGCATGGAGGAGGAGGTGTGATGGTGTGAGGGTGCTTTGCTGGTGACGCTGTCTAATTTATTTAGAATTTAAGGCACACTTAACCGGCATGGTTACCACAGCATTCTGCAGCAATACGCCATCCCATCTGGTTTGCGCTTAGTGAGACTGTCATTTGTTTTTCAACAGGACAATGACCCAACACACCTCCAGGCTGTGTAAGGGCTATTTGACCAAGAAGGAGAGTGATGGAGTGGTGCATCAGATGACCTGGCCTCCACTATCACCCGACCTCAACCAAATTGAGATGGTTTGGGATGAGTTGGACCGCAGAGTGAAGGAAAAGCAGCCAACAAGTGCTCAGCATATGTGGGAACTACTTCAAGACTGTTGGAAAAGCATTCCAGGTGACGCTGGTTGAGAGAATGCCAAAAGTCTGCAAAGCTGTCATCAAGGCAAAGGCTGGCTACTTTGAAGATGATAAAATACATTTTGATTTGATTACTATATGATTCCATATGTACGATTTCATAGTTTAGATGTCTTCACTCCTGTTTTCTCAGGAGTCTCTAAAACATTAAAGAACCCAAATTACAATTTCAAACTCATGTTACAATGCCCATAAAGCTAGCTGGCTAATGTTAGCTAGTCAGCTAGCTTGCAAAATAGCAATTTTCGTATGCATAATTTCATATGCATAATTGTTTGTCTCTACATTAACTAACATATTCCTCTCAACTGTAAATGTTTTACATGATTCCTAATGACGTTATAATTACTAACATTTGCTTCCATCCTAGTATTTTTGTCAGCCATCTTTGCTGAAGAAAGTCTCTAGCGTTGGGTTACCTAGCATCAAATTCATCATGGGAACCACTCGATATGATTGGTCATTGCCCAGCTGTCGCCGCTGGTGATTTGCAGAAAGTTGGGAAATGCTGAACTTTTTCACCGCCTCCCACGCCACATTCGTGCCTCCCCCTCCACGTTGGGCAACCCAACGGTCTCCCGCCCACTCCACTTCTCACCGTTTTCCTACCATTGAAAATGAATGGGAAGCGGTGTTTCACCGCGTGCTAGTGTACACGAAGGGTTAGGTCTGCATATTACGCCCATAAAAACACATTGTGTTATTCTTGACAGATTTTGGTGAGAGTGAGCCCTCTCGCTTCAACCTCTTCCTCTGCTTAAAATATGTCACTGGAGAAAGCGTTAGAGCGGGCAAAACAGCGCCCCTCTATATGTAGCCCATGTATCTGATTCTGTCTGGCCAGAAATAGTATGACATGTCATACTCATTTGATCCAGACAGCATCAGATACATGGTCTACACATACTGAGACAGAGGGGCGCTGTTTTGCTCGCTCGGATGATTTATCTGAGATTGATGCGTCTTTCTGTCCGCGCATCTCTGTCAAATAAATTATCAATATTTGTATTTGGATGGATGGGCAAGGCGGTATGGTAGAGTGGGCAAGGCCCCCTAAGGCCCACCAATAAAGCTGTACCTGTCTCCATTACTGGACACAACCACAGGTAACAGGAACACAACTACTCAAACACAGCAGACACCAGAGACTTCTGATAGGTTCCTGCTGCTTTCTGGATGGATGGATGGACCCACACACGCACGCACGCACGCACGCATGCACACACACACTCAGGCACAAACGCACACAGAACACTACATTTTGTGCTTTTCTGTTGTGAGTACATGCATTACCTGTTCAATGAGCCATAATGCACCCGGGAGCTGGAGTTACTATGGTGATGTGACTTAATTGCCAATGCTGGGACCAGGGAGAGTAGATGACATAACACACACACAAACTTTAACAATGTAGTGACCACGTCGTCCCTTGCATCCAGTAGTCCCAGTAACAGATTTTGTGATGGGGAAGGGATGTGTCTGGGCCTGAGTAAATGCATACGGATGTAATCCCTGGGCAAGTATGAAATAAATCTCCACGTCAGGCTCACAAGCCTGCTGGAAGAAGCTCTCTCATTCCCTCCTCTCGCAGGAAACCTCCTCTATACTGTTTTTTTTGGGTCCCAGTTTGCAGCTGCATACATGGCGGCTGAGTTGAGCGTATTTATACTGTAGATCACATCTTAACAGAGAAAAATAAAGCCTCAATTTCACTCAAATCGTATCATGAAACTGGTTGAGCGAATGCAAAGTTGTCATCAATGCAAAGGGTGGCTACTTTGAAGAATGTAAAATATATTTGAATTTGTTTAACACTTTTTTGGTTACAACATGATTCCATGTGTGTTATTTCATAGTTTTGATGTCTTCACTATTAGTCTACAATGTAACAAATAGTAAAAATATAGAAAAACCCTTGAATGAGTAGGTGTCCAAATTTTTGACTGGCACTGTATAATCCATATAATTTTACACGTTTCATTTTGGTATGAAATTACCATTTCTTCTCCTCTGAGTGGGCACAATGTTGGGTTTGATGTGGGTTTTTCTTGTGTGTGACTGCCATTCAATCACAACAAACCAAGGGCAGTAGTGAGTAGTGACAGCGAGGTAAACGAAGCTAGCTTTGCTATGGAGAGAAGTTTTGAATTTGAAGACTTCTCCCCTCCTGACTGACTCACCATCTCAAGATGTTTAGCTAATTCAGTTCTATGTGTAGGCTAAAGCCTGCGCTAACCTTGTGTTTAGCAAATCTGACAGCAGTTAGATAGCATTGCTTGGGGATAGCTGCAGCTGGCTAGCCTATCTAGCCAACTGATATTTCTCTGTCAACTCACAGTTATGCCAAGATGGCAAGAACCAGTGTCTGGAATGTGTTTCATGAGACAATCGTTCTACAACGCCTTGCTACAAAAGTAGCTTGCAACTTAGTTTCAGAGTTTCATCACGTCATGCAAAGACCGTGGAACCGATGTCAACTGCGAGTTGAATGCCCCGTCTTCAGGCAGCTCAGCTGTCCTACAACACAATATTCTATAACTGGCTAGTTTTCTGTGATGGGGCGATTGATACCGGAGTGCCGATGCAGTTTTTAAAGCACTACTGATCCGACAATGTACAAATGCTCGTTTCAAAGAACATTATCACGTAATCAATGATGTCTAAAGCTTCATTTTATCACATGGTTTTTCAAACCATCTCGCAAAATGCGAGATCCCACTGATTTCGCTGGGGTTCCAGTGCTTTCAAACACCAACCTCGACTGGACACCATACTTAGGCCTACAATGTACAGTAGTTAGGATTTTTCCATGTAGCCTCACCTGAACGGTGCCTAAGCAGGTAGATTAGAGGACAATAGAACACTCACTGACGACAGAGAATGGGGTCAAATCCCAGTGAAGGCATATTTCGAAAATAATTTTATGTGACGCCACACTTTCTGCATATTGTTGTTCAAACAATTTATCTTATTTATACTGAACAAAAATATAAATGCAACATGCAACAATTTCTAATATTTTAACAGTTCATAAGGAAATCAGACAATATAAATAAATTCAGTAGGCTCTAATCTATGAATTTCACATGACTGGGAATACAGATATGCATCTGTTGGTCACAGATACCTTACAAAAAAGGTAGAGGTGTGGATCAGAAAAACAGTCAGTATCTGGTGTGACCTCCATTTGTCTCATGCAGAGCGACATCTCCTTCGCATAGAGTTGATCAGGCTGTTGATTGTGGTCGGTGGGATGTTGTCCCACTCCTCTTCAATGGCTGTGCGAAGTTGCTGGATATTGTTGTTGTCGTACAAGTCGATCCAGAGCATCCCAAATGTGCTCAATGGGTGACATTACTGGTGAGTATACAGTCTATGGAAGAACTGGGAATTTTTTAGCTTCCAGGAATTGTGTACAGATCCTTGCAACATGGGGCCTTTCATTATCTTGCTGAAACGAGAGATGATGGCGGCGAATGAATGGCCTCAGGATTTCATCACAGCATGTCAATTTGTAAGCTCCCTCAAAACTTGAGACATCTGTGGCATTGTGTTGTGTGACAAAACAGCACATTTTAGAGTGGCCTTTTATTGTCCCCAGCACAAGGTGCACCTGTGTAATGATCATGCTGTTTAATCAGCTTCTTGATATGCGACACCTGTCAGGTGGATGGATTATCTTGGCAAAGGAGAAATGCTAACTAACAGGGATGTAAACACATGTGTGCACAACATTTTAGAGAAATAGGCGTATGGAAGATCTCTGGGATCTTTTATTTCAGCTCATGAAATATGGGACCAACACTTTACATGTTGCGTTTTTATTTTTGTTCAGTGTATATAGTATAAACTTCGGTCTTAAGCATCCTAAATAATGCCATAGATTCAGTTTGACAGCAAACGAAGGGATTCACAGCAAAAAGGGAAGCATGATGTACGGTGCAAAACTGTAATGGTAGCTGATTGTATGCTATTGACACCCACGACTAACAGCTGTGCCCAGAGATTTGATGAATATTGTGGAAAAAACTTTATATGAACACTAATGTGCATCGTGTTAAAAGCTCAGAGTAATGAACCGTTTTTGGCACAATTTGGTGAAAGCCCCAAAGGCATCAGAAAGTTTCCAATCACTACTAATTTTGTCTTGCCTCTCCTTCTGCTACTATAACCTAAATGTAATAGTGTTGTTGGTGTACCAGTCACCAACAACACTAGTCTCAGGTTTGACAGTTGACAGCCCGCAGAAGTAGTAGTTAGCGTCGAATGTAATCCATATGCTGACCATCTTCCCAAGATTGTTGAACAACTTTATGGAAGCCTATTTTCACTAGAGTATTTACAGAGCATCTGTGGCAGACCACCAGTCTTCGGCATGCCAGGGGAAGTAACCACACCATATTGTCTGTGCATGACATTTCTCCCTTGGAACGGCCACCGTGTGTTAATGGGCAAAAAGCGGGCATGTATGTTGACATAATCTTGACGAACTCACTTACAAAACTCAATTTTGGACGAGATTGACTTTATGACCCACATTATCCTACTTTGTAGTCAATTTTGACACTAGATTAAATGTTTATAGGCAGTTTTCAAACAGTGAAGTTGCTTTTTTGGTTCAGTCGGTCTTTTGTGGAACATGTTTTTTTGCATTGATTACCACCAGTTATGTGGCTCATTGTAATTATTACATTGGGAGGTCCCAGGGAGGGGCTGAGTAAATATAAGCGCCTGTCTTGGGCAGATTCGTTTTGGTAATGTGGGAGAGGGCGGCTGACTTGAGCCTGGTCCCTGCTCCTAGGCATTTTATAAATATCCGTTTTTGATCATTTAGTAAATATTGTCAATTGCACCTGTAGACCGCCATCTTCAATACTAAATAAAAGCACAATTGATGCACTGGATTCTGCCTGCCTCTTGCAACATTTCTACTCTTCCAATTGTTACAAGGTCCCGGCTTCAGAGTGTATTAAAGTAAGGAGGTGACCAAATCAATACATGTGGTGCAACATTTGCCTGTTCACTGACATGATGCAAGGATGTGCTGAACATACAGGTCTTTTCCAACAGGAATCTGGGCTAACTGTGTATATGTACTATTTATGACAGCAGGCAAGCTGTACGTGTTCTCCCTCTGTGCTTTGCGACCATTGTCTGACTAATTGTCTCACTTTGTGCGTGCAAACCACACACACACACACACACACACACACACACACACACACACACACACACACACACACACACACACACACACACACACACACACACACACACACACACACACACACACACACACACACACACACACACACACACACACAATAATGTCCCAGATCTCTAGAGTCCCCACCCAGTCCTATAGGTTTAGACTGACCCCATAATGTCTTTGTGGGGGTATATTTGGCGGTCCATCTATCCCTCCTGCATCCTGTCCTGCCATGCTTAATCAGGTAGTTTATCTTCATTAGTAACCCAGGCATGTGTGTCTTCATCTGGGCCACATCTGGGCTAGTTAGAGAAGAGCTGCATTCACATCCCTGGAGAGTGGAGAATCAAGGAAGTGGCACGTGCCACTGCATGTCACCTACTACATGTCTCTGATGTATGCTACAACATGTTGAGAACAGCCTCAATTCGTGGGGGCATGGATGCAAGGTGTCGAATGGGTTCCACAGGGATGCTGGCCCATGTTGACACCAATGCTTCCCAAAGTTGTGTCACATTGGCTGGATGTCCTTTGGATTGTGGACTATTCTTGATACACACGGGAAACTGTTGAGCGTGAAAAACCCAGCAGCGTTGCAGTTCTTGACACAAACCGGTGCGCCTGGCACCTACTACCATATCCCTTTCAAAGGCACTCTTTTGTCTTGCCCATTCACCCTCTGGATGGCACACATACACAATCCAGGCCTCAATTGTCTCAAGGCTTACATGTTTTTTTACCCGTCTCCTCCCCTTCATCTACACTGATTGAAGTGGATTTAACAAGTGACATCAATAAGGGATCATAGCTTTCAGCTGTCATGGAAAGAGCAGGTGTTCATAATGTTTTGTACACTCAGTGTAAGCCTTTGCTATTTGTCTTTATTTGGTAAATCCATTTGAATGCAACCACTTTTAGACAGCATCCCTTTTAATTTAAACAAAACTTTCCATACATGTTTGCCCATGGAAGAAGTGGTCAGAAAATGACTTTTTGGACCTGAATGCCAAATCATAATTTTTTTATTAATTCATTTAAAAAAAAAAAAATATTTGACCTTTATTTAACTAGACAAGTCAGTTAAGAACAAATTCTTATTTTCAATGACGGCCTAGGAACAGTGGGTTAACTGCCTTGTTCAGGGGCAGAACGACAATTACTAGTAGATAAAGGTGCTCAAAGTTGACCCATTTTGCATAACCCACCATACCATGAGACACCCATGTCTTCCTCACTGGAAAATATAAAACGGTTCAGTTTGATATTATTTAAAAGCGTACAAACAGTTGGCAAACTATTTCATAATTTCTTAAATATATATATTTTTCATATAAAACCTCTGAAATGTAACCTTTAACAGCAATTATCTAGAAATGTGCAAACGTCACCAAATCGGGCCAGTCAGATATCGTGTATGACTAACGTACAAATGGAGACAGATCCACAGTCCCCTCCCTGATTTAATAGTGGGGGACAATAAAATACACAAGAATGGCGCTATACACAGAGAGTACTAATACAAGATCAATCTGCAGGGGTATGAGGTATATGAGGTAGATATGTACATGAAGCAGGGTAAAGGGGCTAGACTTCAGGATAGAGTAAAAAAAGGCAACAGTAAACATGTAGTCCCCCACGAATGATGCAGCGCCAATCAGTGTAATTTTGTGAATGATGGCAAGACTCATCATGTCTGAGATATCACGTGTGACTAACATACGTACAGTTCATTACTATAGCGCCCCCCATTGGTCCAATCAGTGTAATTTTGGAAATGGCGGATCTCTATGGCAAGACGCATCATTTACCCAAGTTTCGTCAAAATTGGGACAGTGGTATCTGAGATATCACATGGGTTAGCGAGACTCGTATCCATGAGCATGTGTGCCAAATTTCAGCACTGAGTCAAACAGATCAAAAGATAAAGTTGTGACCGATATAGCGGCACCATGTGGTTGATATACATTTTTCTTGCATATGTTGAGTCGACAGTGTTTGCAACATGTGTACCAAATTGTGTTGCAATATGAATATCCTTGACTGATTTATATGCATTTTTGTGCTAGACCATGCCCACATGAATGTTTATTGATCAATAACAGCCATGTTGTTTAAGTTACTAGTTTAGAAAATATTGCAGATTGGTCAAGTGTTTTTCACAAAAATCTATCATGGCAGACCATATTGGTCCCTGAGGCAAATTTGTTCCTTGTGTGAAGAGGGACGTATATAGCGAATTTCATGACTTTAGGTCAAACGGGGTGAGGGGCGTGACCTCCCAAGTTTGCATTTTCAATCTTGTTACAGCGCCACCATCTGGCAAATCAGTGTAATTCTGTAAATGCCGGATTTCTATGGCAAGTCGCATCATTCACCCAAGTTTCGTCAAGGTTGTGCAAGTGCCGTCTGATATATTGCGTGTGACTAACGTAGGTACTAACATACGGATGGACGGACACAGATCCACAGTCCCCTCCCCGATTTCATCGCGGGGGACAAATATTTAATGACGCTGAATCAACGTGGAAAACTTATTGGATTTAAAGAAAATCATCAACCTAAGGGAATTTCATTTTTTTTCTCATAACTTTTAACATAAATCCAATGACATGTAAATCAAAACTAGACGTTGAACTGACGTCTGTGCCGAGTGGGAAGTCTCTAGAAATTGTCAGCAGCCGCTGGTCACAATTTCTCCATAAATACCCTCGTAAAACTGACCATCCTACCGATCCTCGACTTCGGCGATGTCATTTACAAAATAGCCTCCAATACCCTACTCAATAAATTGGATGCAGTCTATCACAGTGCCATCCGTTTTGTCACCAAAGCCCCATATACTACCCACCACTGCGACCTGTACGCTCTCGTTGGCTGGCCCTCGCTTCATACTCGTCGCCAAACCCACTGGCTACAGGTCATCTACAAGACCCTGCTAGGTAAAGTTCCCCCTTATCTCAGCTCGCTGGTCACCATAGCAGCACCCACCTGTAGCACGCGCTCCAGCAGGTATATCTCTCTGGTCACCCCCAAAGCCAATTCCTCCTTCGGCTGCTTCTCCTTCCAGTTCTCTGCTGCCAATGACTGGAACGAACTACAAAAATCTCTAAAACTGGAAACACTTATCTCCCTCACTAGCTTTAAGCACCAGCTGTCAGAGGAGCTCACAGATCACTGCACCTGTACATAGCCCATCTATAATTTATCCCAAACAACTACCTCTTCCCCTACTGTATTTATTTATTTATTTTGCTCCTTTGCACCCCATTATTTCTATTTCTACTTTGCACTTTCTTCCACTGCAAATCTACCATTCCAGTGTTTTACTTGCTATATTGTATTTACTTTGCCACCATGGCCTTTTTTGCCTTTACCTCCCTTATCTCACCTCATTTGCTCACTTTGTATATAGACTTATTTTTCTACTATATTATTGACTGTATGTTTGTTTTACTCCATGTGTAACTCTGTGTTGTTGTATGTGTCAAACGGCTTGCTTTATATTGGCCAGGTCGCAATTGTAAATGAGAACTTGTTCTCAACTTGCCTACCTGGTTAAATAGGTGAAATAAAAAATAAATAAAAAAAGTGGGATGAATGACACTGGATAAAAATAACGCCAACATCAGTCTAGGCCACCTCACCCACAAATGAGGTCATTACGGGTGGCCGAGGATGGGCCTGAACAGAAAAATAAAAACACATCACGTCAACAGTGGGTAAAAAAAATAAAAGGCCCATCTGAGGGCATCGGTAATTGGCCATTTATGAGTGTGACAGCTCATTAATGGGTTTGTTAATAAGCTTTTTAGCTGAAGGTGTCAGCAGCCCTCCCACTGTGTGTGTGTGTGTGTGTGTTGTCAGTTTGAAGGGTTTCTAATGGTCTTCTATCTCTCCATCAGAAGCTCAAGACAGGCAGGCTTTGAGGAGCTGCTTCCCACAGTGTGAGAAGAGTTTTGTAGGCTATAGTGCTCTGTGAAGTCCCCAATCTCTCTCTCCTGTGGAGCTCATGGCAGGCTAGGCAAGCAGCATGTCACATATGGAGGTATCTGCAGGCATATGCTCAATTTCACACACAAACAAACACTGTAGCTGCCTCAACCTCATCCGCCCTCTCAGACATACAAATGCATTCACAATCCTCTACAGCTCTAGAGACGAGCTGGACTTGAACAGGCCTTTTAAGGTATCAGCCTCAGCCAACTTAGAAGCAGTATCACAGCTTCCAAGCAGGTTTGTTTTCTCCGCATTCTGTTCTCTGGCAATAGCACTAATCAAATTAGATGTCCACAAGCAATCAAGATGATGTCAGATGATTTTATTCACGGAGAGAGCAGACACCAGAGCAGTGAGGTGGTTGTTTGAGTTTGACCGTAGATGAGTTGGACTGTTGCCTTGACCATTTAGAGTGACCCCTTTTTTTATGATACTGGCCCTGAACATACACAGTGCATGACTGTGTGTGAATGAGTGAGTGAGTGAGTGAGTGAGTGAGTGAGTGAGTGAGTGAGTGAGTGAGTGAGTGAGTGAGTGAGAGAGAGAGAGAGGTGAAGTCACCTCTTCTGCAATTCCAAAAATACCCCACGGTCGGTTGTCACATCTGGACTTAAACATTAACAACTAATCACACAACCAATGGGATGTGACATGTCCAGGTCACAACCGTGATAAAGAATTTCACACCCCTCTTCCCAGGTAGAGTTATGGCTACTTGACCTCACAGAATGACACCACACCCCAGCACAGCTAATGCTTACAGCACAGGTTCTGTACAATAGCTCCCTATACAAAAATGACCCCCCCACACACCTCTAACCAATTCTGACATTTGATAGCTTTAAATGAATTGGTGTAATCCAATCAAACTTTGTCACATGCGCCGAATACAACAACTGTAGACCTTACCGTGAAATGCTTACTTACAAGCCCTTAACCAACAGTGCAGTTCAAGAAGAGTTAAGAAAATATTTACCAAATAAACTAAAGTAAAAAAATTATAAAAAGTAACACAATAACATAATAACGAGGCTATATACAGGGGGTACCGGTTCCCGAGTCAGTGTGCGGGGTACAGGATTGAGGTAATTTGTACATGTTGGTAGGGGTGAAGTGACAATGCATAGATAACAAACAGTGAGTAGCAGCAGGGGGGGGGGGGTCAATGTAATAGTCCAGTGGCCATTTGATCAGTTGTTCAGCAGTCTTATGGCTTGGGGGTAGAAGCTGTTAAGGAACCGTTTGATCCTAGACTTGGCGCTCCGGTACTGCTTGCCGTGTGGTAGCAGAGAAAACAGACTTGGGTGACTGGAGACTGACAATTCTATGGGCTTTCCTCTGACACTAGGTCCTGGATTGTAGGAAGCTTGGCCCCAGTGATGTACTGGGCCGTACACACTACCCTCTGTAGAGCCTTATGGTCAGATGCTGAGCAGTTGCCATAGCAGGCGGTGACGCAACCGGTCAGGATGCTCTCTATGGTGCAGCTGTAGAACTTTTTGAGGATCTGGGGACCCATGCCAAATCTTTTCAGTCTCCTGAGGGGGAAAAGGTTTTGTCGTGCCCTCTTCCCAACTGTCTTGATGTGTTTGGACCATGATAGATCGTTGGTGATGTGGACACCAAGGAACTTGAAACTCTCAACCCGCTCCACTACAGCCCTTTTGATGTTAATGGGGGCGTGTTCGCGTCACCTTTCCTGTAGTCCACAGTCAGCTCCTTTGTCTTGCTCACATTGAGGGAAAGGTTGTTGTCCTGGCACCACACTGCCAGTTCTCTGACCTCTTCACTATAGGCTATCTCATCGTTGTCGGTGATCAGGCCTACCACTGTTGTGTTGTCAGCAAACTTAACGATTGTGTTGGAGTTGAGTTTGGCCACACAGTTGTGGGTGAACAGGGAGTACAGGAGGGGACTAAGTACACACTCCTGAAGGGTCCCAGCGTTGAGGATCAGCGTGGCAGACATGTTGTTGCCTACCCTTACCACCTGGGGGCGGCCCGTCAGGAAGTCCAGGATCCAGGTCTTTAGCTCAATGATGAGCTTCGTGGGCACTATGGTGTTGAACGCTGAGCTGTAGTCAATGAACAGCATTCTCACATACAGTATCTCACAAAAGTGAGTACACCGCTCACATTTTTGTAAATATTTGAGTATATCTTTTCATGTGACAACACTGAAGAAATGACACTTTGCTACAATGTAAAGTAGTGAGTGTACAGCTTGTATAACAGTGTAAATTTGCTGTCCCCTCAAAATAACACAACACACAGCCATTAATGTCTAAACCGCTGAAAATATCCAAATTGGGCCCAAAGTGTCAATATTTTGTGTGGCCACCATCATTTCCAGCACTGCCTTAACACTCTTGGGCATGGAGTTCACCAGAGCTTCACAGGTTGCCACTGGAGTCCTCTTCCACTCCTCCATGACGACATCACGGAGCTGGTGGATGTTAGAGACCTTGCACTCCTCCACCTTCCGTTTGAGGATGCCCCACAGATGCTCAATAGGGTTTAGGTCTGGAGACATGCTTGGCCAGTCCATCACCTTTACCCTCAGCTTCTTTAGCAAGGCAGTGGTCGTCTTGGAAGTGTGTTTGGGGTCGTTATCATGTTGGAATACTGCCCTGCGGCCCAGTCTCCGAAGGGAGGGGATCATGCTCTGCTTCAGTATGTCACAGTACATTCATGGTTCCCTCAATGAACTGTAGCTCCCCAGTCCCGGCAGCACTCATGCAGCTCCAGACCATGACACTCCCACCACCATGCTTGACTGTAGGCAAGACACACTTGTCTTTGTACTCCTCACCTGGTTGCCGCCACACACGCTTGACACCATCTGAACCAAATAAGTTTATCTTGGTCTCATCAGACATGGTTCCAGTAATCCATGTCCTTAGTCTGCTTGTCTTCAGCAAACTGTTTGCGGGCTTTCTTGTGCATCATCTTTAGAAGAGGCTTCCTTCTGGGACGACAGCCATGCAGACCAATTTGATGCAGTGTGCGGTGTATGGTCTGAGCACTGACAGGCTGACCCCCCACCCCTTCAACCCCTGCAGCAATGCTGGCAGCACTCATACGTCTATTTCCCAAAGACAACCTCTGGATATAACGCTGAGCACGTGCACTCAACTTCTTTGGTCGACCATGGCGAGGCCTGTTCTGAGTGGAACCTGTCCTGTTAAACCGCTGTGTGGTCTTGGCCACCGTGCTGCAGCTCAGTTTCAGGGTCTTGACAATCTTCTTATAGCCCAGGCCATCTTTATGTAGAGCAACAATTCTTTTTTTCAGATCCTCAGAGAGTTCTTTGCCATGAGGTGCCATGTTGAACTTCCAGTGACCAGTCAGTATGAGGGAGTGTGAGAGCGATGACACCAAATTTAACACACCTGCTCCCCATTCACACCTGAGACCTTGTAACACTAACGAGTCACATGACACCGGGGAGGGAAAATGGCTAATTGGGCCCCATTTGGAAAGAGCAGTGTGGAGTGCGATTGAGATTGCGTCATCTGTGGATCTGTTGGGCAGTATGCGAATTGGAGTGGGTCTAGGCAAGGGCTGCCCAAGTCCTGGTAATCCATCTGGCCCTGTGGCTTTGTGAATGTTGACCTGTTTAAAGGTCTTGCTCACATCGACTACCAAGAGCGTTATCACACAGCTGGTGCTCTCATGCATGCTTCAGTGTTGCTTGCCTCGAAGCAAGCATAAAAAGGCATTTAGCTCATCTGGTAGGCTCGCGTCACTGGGCAGCTCGCATCTGGGTTTCCCTTTGTAGTCCGTAATAGTTTTCAAGCCCTGCCACATCCGATGAGGGTCAGAACCGGTGTAGTAGGCTTCAATCTTAATCCTATATTGACGCTTTGCTTGTTTGATGGTTCGTCTGAAGGCATAGCAGAATTTCTTATAGGCGTCCGGATTAGTGTCCTGCTCCTTGAAACCGGCAGCTCTAGCCTTTAGCTCGATGCGGATGTTGCCTGTAATCCATCGATGCGGATGTTGTCTGTAATCCGGTCACTGTGGGGACGACGTCCTCGATGCACTTATTTATGAAGCCGGTGACTGAGGTGGTATACTCCTCAATGCCATTGGATGAATCCTGGAACATATTCCAGTCTGTGCTAGCAAAACAATCCTGTAGCGTAGCATCCGCGTCATCTGACCACTTCCGTATTGAGCGAGTCACTGGTACTTCCTGCTTTAGTTTTTGCTTGTAAGCAGGAATCAGGAGGATAGAATTATGGTCAGATTTTCCAAATGGAGGGCGGGGGAGAGCTTTGTATGCATCTCTGTGTGTGGAGTAAAGGTGGTCGAGATTTCTTTCCCCTCTGGTTGCACAAGCGACTTGCTGGTACAAAATTTGGTAAAACTGATTTTAAGTTCGCCTGCTTTAAAGTCAACGGCCACTAGGAGCGCCGCTTCTGGGTGAGCATTTTCTTGGTTGCTTATGGCCTTATAGAGTTGGTTGATTGCGGACTTAGTGCCAGCATCGGTCTGTGGTGGTAAATAAATGGCTACAAATAATATATATGAGAACTCTCTTGGTAGATAGTGTGGTCTACAGCTTTTCATAAGGTACTCTACCTCAGGTGAGCAATACCTTGAGACTTCCTTACTATTTCACATCGCGCACCAGCTGTTACTGACAAAAAGACACACACCCCCACCCCTCGTCTTACCAGATGTAGCTTCTCTGTTCTGCCGGTGCATTGAAAATCCCTCCAGCTCTATATTATCCGTGTCGTCGTTCAGCCATGACTCGGTGAAACATAAGATATTACAGTTCTTAATGTCCCGTTGGTAGGATAATCGTAGGTCATCAATTTTATTTTCCAATGATTGCATGTTAGCAAGTAGAATTGATGGCAGTGGGAGTTTACTTGCTCACCTATGGATTCTAAAAAGGCAGCCCGATCTGTGTCCTCTTTTCCCTCATCTTCTCTTCACGTAAATGACGGGGATCTATTTTCGGTCATAAGAGACGGTAGCAGCAACATTATGTACAAAATAAGTTACAAACAACGCAAAAAAAAATAACAAAATAGCATAATAATTGGTTACAGGCATGTAAAACGTCAGCCATCCTCTTCGGCGCCAGTTTATCCGTCTGCATCTAAACGTGGATTCTAATAATATGGAGCAGTCTGAAGATAAGCTTAATGTAGTCATTGCGTGCTAGGAATATGGGACCAAATACTTAACTTTTGACTACTTTAACCTTTTCACACGTACCAACACACGGGTGTGATCATTCTACAGTTGTCCCTGTAGAGTATGATCCAACCTGTGTGATTAGAATGCTTATTTAGAACGCTTATTTAGAGCGGCCAGTTTCGAATAAGGCAACAATCAGCATTTGAGCTGGCCACACTTTTTTCAGAAACATTTTGCACAAACACAGTCACACAGTCCTTACAAAGTTATTTCCAGAATGTGAGCAGTTTATTTTTGGATGCAATTTTCAGACATTCATAAAAGTATCTACAGCATAACACAATCATCCAAACCGGAAAAAATGCACTAACTGAGGAAAGATTGAGGTAACACAAGCAGTCATATTTGTATAACTCTCGCTGACAAACTACAATATGAGTTAGCTAATAGAAATGACTATTTACAAATAATCACATCACGGGTGAGCTCACCATTGATCGAAATAATTGAGTAAAACACTAGAAATCGGAAGTAATCCGACGATGGGTCGTTTCTGCGCGCTGCCATGCTTTTTTTTCATCACAGAAACCAAAGATAATAAGAGACAAGATGAGTTTGGTCTGTTTATAGTATGCATGTTCAAGGGGGGGGGGGGGTCGTCCACCATCGTTCACATCCCACCATTTCCGGAAGTCCTCAAAAAATGAGTGAACCCTTACTCACCTCATTTTGTTATAACATCTTTGGTCCAGCAGACGATTACGTGAAACCCAGGATGCATTGTATGTCAACAAACATGGCTACACACAGCTGGAATTAGCTTAGCTCATTATAATCAGTACAACCTTCAAAAACGTATTTTACACTCATTATATGTGCCCATTACAATCTATGCAATAATCGGAATGCATGCAAACAATTGGGAAGTGATTCAGGAATTTTGTCCAGGTCAGAAATGTCCCAAAAATGAATTGTCCGCAAAAGTAAAAATGACTATTTTTATGTGAATGAATGAGGAGGCAGAACACACCTCAATTCAAACTGTTATAGAAAATAAAAACTTGTTAGAAAATAATTTGAAATTGAAGTTGAATAAAAACAGGCAGCGTGCCTTGGTTTGAGGGCAGCGAGGATTACATGTACTGTTGTGTAACAATCACATTCTGGAATGGAGAGAACGTTCTAACATCACGTGCATAAAAAAACTCACGCTGGGGCGACCGTTAGAGATATTTGGAACTCACGCATGAAAGGGTTAATACACGTAAAACTGTTCACCCTTGAATTAAAGCTGACAGTCTGCACTTTAACCTCAGTCATTGTATCAATTCAAATCCAAAGTGCTGGAGTACAGAGCCCTCAAAAATTGTCATGGTCCCAATACTTTTGGAGATCACTGTATATGCGCACACACACACAACTTCATTTTCCCTCCAAGAGACTCTGAGCAGACGATTGATGTGCTCTGAGTAATTAAAAAGCTAATGGGTTCCTCTAGCCCTGGAAGTGCAGGTGAAGAGAGCTCTGATTGTGTTTGCTTTGTTCAAGTGAACAAAGGCTCCGGGCTAATCTCTGTTGGAGAGCTCCGGCTATTTCACACACAGTGAGAGACTTATCACAGCCGTGAATAGGATGACGGATAGCGGGGCGTGATGATGATGGGGAGATAAGCGTCTGTTGGCTCAGGCTGTATACAATATGAACACTCCCTCTCCCTCCCACACAGTGGTCCTCGAACATTCCCTCTCTGTGAGTGTGGTACCTGCTGTGTGCGTCATCCAGTCACAGTGGACTCAGAGTTCCATACAGATGGGACCTTCCTGCCAGTACAATACAGTAGGGGTACTTAAGTATTATTTGAGAAGGTCCGGTCACACATTTCCTAGGTGGCAAAGGTCCGGATGGATAATGTCATTTACTGCTGTAGTAACAAACCCCCACCTCGCAACCCAATGCGACCCAAAATTGTTCACACCCCTCTTTTTGGTGGAGAGAACATTTCGCAGTTTTAAAAGAAAATGTCCTGCAATTTTACACATTTTCCAGGTCTTATGTGTGTTTATGTGATACGAGGAGTCGAAGCCGAGTTCCAAAAATATGAAATAATGGGGTCCGTATTGACCGCATTCTGGGTCTGGATCCGGACCGCGGTCCGCCAGTTGAGTATGGGGGGTATACAGTATATTTGCCATTTCATTGCGATGTTGTCTGGGAAACTCTTTCCTAATATTCCCTTCCAATACAATGCCTCTCCAATGGTCGATGTTATGAATTCCAAAACGTCATGGATTGCCTGAAAGCTCATTCTCCAAATGGCCAAATCTGACAGGAGTAAATGACGTAAAGTGCATGTAAGTATGAGTATCTCTGTGTGTTTCGAGTGCACAACAGAGCCTTGCACTTCTGACCCCAGGCATGTAGTCAGGGAGCTTGTTACATTACTCACATTGCTGTAAGTGTGTGTATGTGTGTGTGTGCACTCAACACATCTTTACACAATTACAGTCCCGGTCTGCTTCTCCTCCTCTAGCGTCAGAGCTATTCAAACCAGCTGCCTGCCACCCATCTCTACTTCCCGTCAGACATAAAACGAGTTCAGTGCTCTTACAAGGTTAAAAGGCCAAGGTTTAGAGTTGTGATTGGTTCGGTAAAGCTGTTATGACTGCTTTATGATGAGTCCTGGGATCCAGTAGAAAATTAAATGTTGAAACTACCCATAGAAAACTGCATGCCAGTATGAAACTGCATAAACATGTAATTTGGGTGACCGTGACATCATGTGAATCTGGACTGTATCTGGGCAGACTCTGCCCTACATAATGGATCATGGAGGCTCGGTACTGTAAGCCCCGAGTCTTTACTCCTCTGAAGTGTGGGGCGCCGCCTCCCTTCCTGTGTTCTCCTATGGCCCATTGAATGAGGTAGATGCCCATAGAGAGGGATAGCAGGACTCGTCAATCACCTGGTTAATGAGAACATTTATGGGACTTAAATATATATTTGTATTATTAATTAACCTTTATTTAACTAAGCAAGTCAGTTAAGAACAAATTTTTATTTACAATGACGGCCTAGGAACAGTGGGTTAACTGCCTTGTTCAGGGGCAGAACTACAGATTTTTACCTTGTCAGCTCGGGGATTCGATCTAGCAACCTTTCGGTTACTGGCCCAACACTCCAACCACTAGGTTACCTGCTGCCCCACCTATATACCAGGTGGGGATGTGGGATGGACCTCACAGCCAACAAACCACCACCCCTCTCAAGAATTACCGGTGCGAGGTACAAGCCCACTACTCTCCCCATCAATGGTTGGTGTGAAAGGGGGGGAAGAGAAGATGAAGGCAGAGGAGTGTTCTGTACTCTTCAGGTACAGAACACTCTCCCCCACCTCCTATCCCTGTCTCCTCCCGTCCTCCATTCTTCTCCAGGTCCTGTGGGTTCCCAGAATACATGAAGTGCTAATCTGGGCGGGGGTGATGAATTAGGCAGGGTGTATTTGGGGAGCTGGAATAGTGTTTAATCACAGCCAGAGCTAATACTGTACTGCAGAGCATGAATAGTCTCACTGACCCCTGTTCCTATCAGCACATCCATCAGCAGTTTTCACTGGGAGGACAGACATACTGCTCCACTCCCAATGCTGGGAATGTGTTAGTGCTGAGCGATTAGTGATTAGAGGTCGGCCGGTTTCGGTTCGATTATTAAACAATTACGGTTTTCAATTTCAATATTATCATTTTATTTTTTTTTTACATGAAATGCATTATGAAATGATGATATTTAAATGGAAATTCCAAAGCCAAAAATGGTGAACATTCGATTGCCAAAACATTAAAAATATTCCATTGTCTCGGTCAGGTCCACATTGGGTGGACATTATGGAAATTATGAAATAAAACAATTTTAGTTGTGTAATACTTTGTTTGTATTTGATGACTTTATTATGTTTCATTCCTTTTTAAAGTAATCATCTAATCTCTGCTCAGGTAGAAGCAGCCAGCCAGGCCATCTGACGTTATGTGTGCCCCATACTGTAATGCCTTTAGTTATTATATTTAGCTATCCTGCCTAAGTATGCTGCAGAGCTGTCTGACAAAATCATTTTACTAGTTCTTCAAAGTAGATACGGTACACTTTCCTGAATTGTCTCTGTCCCTCTCGTCGTTGTCTTCTGTACATTCCGCTCTCATGTGGTCTGTGTGTATCTAACCTAACGTAGCAGGTGTAAAAGTGGATCCGTCCAGAGATCTGTATATAATGATGAGATGCTCATGTTGTCCCAAAGGCAGGAAGGCAGGCGACAAGCTTATGTCCAAAATAAGCCAAAAGAAACGCATTTTGCTTATGCTTATTTTGGACATATTTTGGTGAGTGAAACCTCTCGCTTCGCCTCTTCATCTCTGATCCTTCTCTGAGCCAGAAAAAACTGGAGCAATGGATTGTGGCCAATGTAGTTAAACACTACGTTTCTGTGCTGAACTAGGTTGAATATCTGCTTAATGAAAACTACAACTCCCTTCAGCAAAGCGTCCCACATAGTTCTTGACTTGATTTTTCAGATTTCTCTCGTGAATTATTTGATTTCTTTCTAGAGACAAAGCACGTTGGGCACAAAAAAAAACTAGAACAAAATGGATTGAAGTATTTGAACCGACGTCTGTCGGTCAATTAGCTGATGAATAACTGAAAAACCAAAATGTTGGTTAATGCTCAGCACTAGTGTGTGTGGTCTGCTCGCGCACCTCCATAACATTTTTTTTTGTAAGATTTACAGAAATGTGACTACCATTTCAAATCAGCCGAATTCCCTGACTTCGACCAAACACAGGCCTCAGAGTCAACTACTGTTTGAATTCAGCAAGCACAGAAACCAACACGGTTTTCCTACTCGCTCTTTGACACAATGAACATTGTACACATCAACTCCCATAAGTATTCCTGATTTCATATCGGGGACTGAATTAGTAATAGTCTGGGACTTCCATAGACTGGGTGGGTGTATATGCTTAAGAGGTACCTAAAAGGAGTGAGGGTGCATGTGTTCGTGTGCATGTGAGAGATCAAGAAAAGGGGAGGGCCCTATGAAATGAACAACGAACAAGCAGACACAGATACCATAGAATGTGGTCATGAAACATATTTTCCCTCACATCGTCAAATAGCTCAGTGGCGGTCATACAGTCCAACCGTGCGGTCATAAACCCATTAACGATCACTAAATTCAATGGACGCCAAGGTAACCAGCATGACAGTCTAGAGACAGACAACCTGTTTCCCTGGGTGTCAATGACGTTTACAACAGACCTCTTCCAGATGGACTAGATAAGTGCTGCACTAGATGGGAGTATGTGTATGATGTCTGTTTGAGAGAAAGAGAGACAGCAGGTGTGTTTGGGCCCCCTAGCTATAATAATACTCATTATTCTATGACAAAAGCATGAGTGGGGTCCCACTCACACATACATACAGGAGTCTCCACTGTCACACCGTCAGTGAGTTTTCAGCTGACAGCATGGTGTCGCAGTAAAAGCAGACACAGGAGGACTACATAGAATACACACAATCCCTCTCTTACCCCCTGCCTACATATTTAGCTCTTATTCCTGTAATGGAACAACACTATAACCTTATGTCAAACCCAACTAAGGAAGTCCCTACGCTATAATTTGAATATGTTGTGGACGGTAGAATATCTGAGAAGTTGTTTCTAGAACATCTTTGTTTTGTAATCTAGTCAACGTACTGGCCCATCTACTCTACAGGTTCCATGAATCTAGCTTACTCCATACTTAGGGTAGGGAGTTCTTCCTGATCACCTGACCTGACTAGGAAAAACTTTTTCCGGGTCAGGTCAGATTAGCCCGGTCAACCAGACTGACCGCTGCGCTCACCATTCACAAAATAAAAACAATAAATACATTTACTTCAATAAACTTTTTAAATGATCGCTCTCAAAAGCATTTGTGTATTTTCTCATAAAATAATCTGTACTCTTGATAAAAATTTTACTACCCCACTGCAGTTCCCCCGACATTGAATACCACTGGTCTGTTGTGTAGCAAGGAACCACCTTGGTTTAACCTATAGAGACTCTCCATGAAAGGGACTGGTTTAATATACAGCCACATATCTAAACACGCTGTCAGTCACACTGTGCGCCCACAGAACCATATAAAACTAGGTAAAATAATGAAGTGCTTTACTGCAGAGAGAGAGAGAGAGAGAGAGAGAGAGAGAGAGAGAGAGAGAGAGAGAGAGAGAGAGAGAGAAAAGGAAAGACAGAAACAGTGTGAGACAGCGAGGGAGAGCAACCCGAGACAGGTTGCTCAGTGTGATGACTGATGAATGAGGTAGTCAAGATATAGTGGGAGCAAAGATACTGCTCCCTTCACTAGGGACCTTGTGGATTTCTTTCTCAAGCACACATCTCCACCTACATCCACCCACGCCTACACACCCCCACAGTCTTTCCCATTATCTGCTAAGAATGCAGTTTTCTGATGATTATTCCCTATTGGAATTTGGCCTGAGGTCACCGTAAAGCAGGTTTTAGTAACTTGAATCTGGGCCCGGCTCCTATGTGAGTGTCAGTCTCTGCAGGTATTCTTGCTAGCTAGCTGTCTTTGTTTCTGAGCCAGAGGCTATACTGTATCAGATGTATTTGCTGATAGAAAGGCAGGTACAGCACTCTAACAAGACATTCTTCCCCCTGCCATGTTTCAAAGATATATAATCATTGGCTGTTATTATTTGTAGCATGGGGATTGGAGTACGTGTACAATATCTCTGTGTGTGTGTATGTGTGTGTGTGCGTGTGTGAGAGAGAGTACAGCCCAGGCAGCTCTCTTCTTTGATTGAGGAGATAAAAGGTGTCATTCATTCCACTGGTTGTTATATCAGTATATAAAGCCTGATGGTGGGAACCTTTCTAAAAACCCCAACTGTTAAGGAATGGAGAAAACGCAACACCTTAGAGCAGCGTCTCTAGGGGGCAACTTTACCCTAGTCTGTCACTCTCTCCCACCAGGTACACTCAAATAGATTTGATGTAAATCATATCTGTTTACCTGTCCAGGACCCTGTCTATCACATACCCTAAGATGGTGGCGCTGAGGAGGGTGCTCGCCTTGCCGGTTCCTGCTCAACATAGCTTTTTTATAGCTATTTGTGTGTTAATTATTACTTTGTTTGCTTAGAATGTTCGTTCCATAATTTCCTACGACCGACAAACACTTCTGGATCATGACTCAGAAGCTAGACACTTCTCTCAGCCCCAGGGGAGGGGTATGTTTCCTTAAACAATTCCTGGTGTACCGAAGTTGAAAACATCGCAAGCTCCTGTTCACCCGACCTGGAGTTTCTGATGCTGTTATGCCGACCCCACTATTTGCCGACACCAAAGCGGCACTAAGCGAACTGTACAAGATTATTAGCCAGCAAGAATCCTCTCACCCAGAAGCAGTCTATTGTCGCAGGTGACTTAAACCAAGCCCATCTAAAACAAATTTCCCCAAAATATCACTAACATGTATCCTGCCCCATAAGAGGATCCAGTGTGCTTGACCATGTATACACAAACATCTGTCGCGTACAAAGCCATCCCTGCCCCCACTTTGGCCAATCAGATCACATCTCTGTTCCTACTTCCTGCCTACAAGCAGCAACTCAAGAGGGAATCACCAACAGAGAACAA
This sequence comes from Salmo trutta, assembly GCF_901001165.1. Taxonomy (NCBI): domain Eukaryota; kingdom Metazoa; phylum Chordata; class Actinopteri; order Salmoniformes; family Salmonidae; genus Salmo; species Salmo trutta. The sequence continues at coordinate 19,090,771 of NC_042961.1, read as the reverse complement.
TGAGGAGCTGGACAGAGGAGGCAGACAATGCTGGAGGATTTTTTTGAGAATACTGATTGGAATATGTTCAAAGATTCCTCCATCCAGGACTCAACCATGAACATTAATGGATCGTCAGTTACAGGCTTCATTAGGAAATGTGTTGATGGTGTACTACAATAACAATCCGGACATACCCCAACCAAAAACCGTGAATGAATGGAGATATCTGTACAATGTTGGGAGCCCGTACGGCAGCGTTCAATGTCAGCAGAATGAACCCCGACGACTCGGTGGCGCGTGGCACATACAAGGTAAGCAGATACGAGCTCCGCAAATCCATTAGGGATGCAAAAAGACAACACAGACTCAAACTTGAATTGATGTTCGACAACTCAGACTCGCGTCACATGGCAAGGACTACAGACTATCAATCACAGACTACAAAGGCAAATCCAGCCGAGCTTAACACATTCTACACTCGCTTCGAAGCAGTCAATACCGAGCAATACAGGAAGACCAGTCTCCGTGGCTGACTGAGGAAAACTCTCAAAAGAGTGAATACTCACAGAGCCGCCGGCCCAGATGGCATCCCTGGCCACGTCCTCAGAGTGTGTGCTGACCAGCTGGCGGGTGTTTTCTCGGACATCTTTAACCTGTCCCTGTCCCAGGCTGTAGTCCCCACCTGCTTTAAGGAGACCACCATTGTCCCAATGCCCAAGAAAAACAAGGTGACATTCCCAAATGACTATCGACTATCGTCACGCTCACCTCAGTCATCGTGAAGTGCTTCGAGAGGCTGGTCATGGCCCAGATGCCAGGCATACTGGACCCACTCCAATTTGCCTACTGCTCCAACAGATCCACAGAAGATGCCATTTCCATTGCTATTTACATGGCCGTAACACATGTGGACAAGAGGAACACCTATGTGAGAATGCTGTTCACGGACTACAGTTCAGCATTCAGCACTATTGTTCCCTCCAAGCTCAACACCAAGCTCAGAGCCCTGGGCACAACCCTCTTCAATTGGATCCTGGACTTCCTGACGGGCAGACCACAGCCTGTAAGGATTGGCAACAACATCTCCTCCACACTGACTTAACACAGGGCCCCCGAGGGATGTGTCCTCAGTCCTCTGCTGTACTCCCTGTTCACCCACGACTGTGTGACTTTGCACAGCACCAACTCCATCATCTAGTTTGCTGACGACACCAGGGTTGTCAGCCTGATAACCAACAACGACGAGTCAGCCTATAGGGAGAAGGTAAGTGAACTGGCATTGTGGTGCTGACTTCAGGAAGCAAAGGAAGGGACATGCCCCGATCCACATCAACGGGACTGCAGTAGAGTCACGAGTTTTAAGTTCCACGGCATCCACGTCACAGAGGACTTGTTATGGACCAACACCACCACCACTCTTGTCAAGAGGGCACAACAGCGTCTCTACCTCCTAAGGCGGCTGAAGAAATTCAGCATGCTGCCCCGGTTCCTCTCCAAATACTACCGCTGCACCATCGGGAGCGTCCCGTCTGGTTGCATCATGGCCTGGTATGGGAATTGCTCCGTCCAGGACGACAAGGTCCTCCAGCGGGTGGTGAAAATGGCTCAGTCCATCACTGAGACTGTGCTCCTACCCATCCAGGACATCTACTCGGTGCCTGAGAAGGCACGCAGCATCATCAAGGACCCCACACACCCCAGCAACAAGCTGTTCGGGAAGACGGTATCTGAGCATGAGGTCTGATAGAAACTGTCTCTGAGCCATCAGATTGCTGAAGACTTGAACTAGACAGACCAAACACACACACACACACACACACACACACACACACACACACACACACACACACACACACACACACACACACACACACACACACACACACACACACACTTCTTATACTGCTCAATTTATACACTGCCCCCCTATCCCCAATACATGTGTAAATATTGGACTATAAATTGTGTATTTCTGTATTATACTTATGCTAAAATGTTTATTCTACTGAGCCATTTACTTTGTTCGTATTCTCATCTTTTGAACAAAAATAATCTTATTGTTGTTGCAGTGTTGAGAAGGAACCTGCACGTAAGCATTTCGTTGGACAATGTTTACCATGTCTATCCCGTACATACAACTAAGAAAAACAGTCTACACTTTACTGATGAAGTGGATTGAAGGTTGGAGAGTGCGAAAGAGAGGTAGTGAGAAAGCATAAGAGAGCGATAGATAAACGAAAGAAGGAGAGTGCATTAGAGAGAGGGAGGGGAAAAGATAAAAAGTAAGAGAGAGTGACAGAAATTGCAAGCGAAGGAAGGTGATAGTGTTTTAGAGAGAGATGGAGACAGACGGACTGAGGGATGGAGTGAAAAATACGTTGTGTTCTCCCAGTCAGACTGGCGCAGAGCGGAGCGCTGCTCTCTGTTCAAACCGGCTGACCCAGATACAGCCGAATTAGTGACAGCCTCAAAGAGCAGAGAGAGAAAGTGTGTTTGTGTAAGACAGGAAGTGAGAGGAAGAAAAAGAGAGAAGGGGGGCAAAGAGAAAGAGGGAGATGGAAAGGGAGACAGAAAGAGAGAGAGTGCAAGTGAAAGAGAGCAAACGTCACTTTGCCTCAGACTCGCTACTGATGACAAGTTGCTGTCTACATCTCCATTCTCCACCAAGATCTTTGCCTCTCTCATTTCCTCTTCATCTCTATCCCTTATTTCACCATCCTCTCATATCCTCTTCATCTCTACCCCTTATTTCACCATCATACCTCTCATATCCTCTTCATCTCTACCCCTTATTTCACCATCCTCTCATTTCCTCTTCATCTCTACCCCTTATTTCACCATCATACCTCTCATTTCCTCTTCATCTCTACCCCTTATTTCATCATCATACCTCTCATATCCTCTTCATCTCTATCCCTTATTTCACCATCCTCTCATTTCCTCTTCATCTCTACCCCTTATTTCATCATCATACCTCTCATTTCCTCTTCATCTCTATCCCTTATTTCACCATCCTCTCATTTCCTCTTCATCTCTATCCCTTATTTCACCATCATACCTCTCATTTCCTCTTCATCTCTACCCCTTATTTCATCATCATACCTCTCATTTCCTCTTCATCTCTATCCCTTATTTCACCATCCTCTCATTTCCTCTTCATCTCTACCCCTTATTTCACCATCATACCTCTCATTTCCTCTTCATCTCTACCCCTTATTTCATCATCATACCTCTCATTTCCTCTTCATCTCTACCCCTTATTTCATCATCATACCTCTCATTTCCTCTTCATCTCTACCCCTTATTTCATCATCATACCTCTCATTTCCTCTTCATCTCTATCCCTTATTTCATCATCATACCTCTCATTTCCTCTTCATCTCTACCCCTTATTTCACCATCATACCTCTCATTTCCTCTTCATCTCTACCCCTTATTTCATCATCATACCTCTCATTTCCTCTTCATCTCTACCCCTTATTTCACCATCCTCTCATTTCCTCTTCATCTCTACCCCTTATTTCACCATCATACCTCTCATTTCCTCTTCATCTCTACCCCTTATTTCACCATCCTCTCATTTCCTCTTCATCTCTACCCCTTATTTCACCATCATACCTCTCATTTCCACTTCATCTCTACCCCTTATTTCATCATCATACCTCTCATTTCCACTTCATCTCTACCCCTTATTTCCCTCTCACTATCATATCTCCTCCCTTTCCGTTTCCATCTCAGCACCACTATCTCCCAACTACCCTTCTCAATTCCAGCCGCTCTCTGCCCCTTTCCTTTCCTCTGTCCACTCTCTCTCCAACTCCGCCAACCATCTCAACTCCATTTTTCTCTTGCTCTCTCATTCCCAATCTACCTCTATACCTACGTCACACTCTCTTTAGTCCGTGTTCTCAATCAATAACAACATCATGATCCAAATCTATAAAGTACTCCTTTGCTCTGTGCTGTTTTTTAGTGTTCTGCCATCGCTGCCACAACACAACCATGTTATGCAATGAGATTATCTAGCAGACCATAGGAAAAGCACATTAGTGCCCAGATGACACTCCATACATTGCTTGTGTTCATTTGTCTCAGTGACATCTACGTAGATAGCATGTCTTTCAGGGATCACTCACCAACCTATAGGGTGTAATGGTCTGACTTAGGTAAAGTGTCAAGGCCAATTATATTAAATGGCAGGAGATAATAAATCTGCTAAAACATGTTTGCTCATATTAATTACCATGGTTTCTCTATGAGTTCTATTTTAACAAACCTAACGCAATGATAAATCTAAGCGCTGGTGGTAACGCTATACTGTAGGGTCGGGGGTGTCATAAATATTTTTGCTATTTTCACAACCACAATTATGGGTGCAGTTGCTGGCGGTGGCGCAAAAGGGTTGGGTTTTGATAAATAAACAAGTTGTGGGTGTGTCGAGGCTTGGCTCCTCACTAACCAATCAGAACGTGCCCCTGGCTAAATATGTGGTTAATTCAAGATGTGTATTTCTGATGGGAAGGCTGCCGTCTTATCGGCTCCAACAATGCTATTTTGTTTGTTTTTCCGCGTTTGTAACGTGTTTTGTACATAATGATGCTGCTACCGTCTCTTATGACCGAAAAGAGCTGCTGGACAGAACTGCGATTGCTCACCTCAAACTGGACAAAGAGTTCTTCTTCAATGAGTCGGAAGGGATATACTAGTACAGACACACAACCAGAGAATGATTTATTTCAACTTTTATTTCTGTTATCACATTCCTAGTGGGTCAGAAGTTTACATACACCCAATTAGTATTTGGTAGCATTGCCTTTAAATCGCTTAACTTGGGTCAAACGTTTCGGTAAGCTTTCCACAAGGTTCCCATAATAAGTTGGGTGAATTTTGGCCCATTCCTCCTGACAGAGCTGGTGTAACTGAGTCAGGTTTGTAGGCCTCCTCACTTGTACACGTTTTTTCAGTTCTGCCCACAGATTTTCTATAGGGTTGAGGTCAAGGCTTTGTGATGGCCACTCCAATACCTTGACTTTGTTGTCCTTAAGCCATTTTGCCACAACTTTGGAAGAATGCATGGGGTCATAGTCCATTTGGAAGACCCATTTGTGACCAAGCTTTAACTGCCTGACTGATGTCTTGAGATGTTGCTTCAATATATCCACATAATTTTCCTTCCTCATGATGCCATATATTTTGCAAAGTGCACCAGTCCCTCCTGCAGAAAAGCAACTCCACAACATGATACTGCCACCCTCGTGCTTCACGGTTGGGATGGTGTCCTTTGGCTTGCAAGCATCCCCCTTTTTCCTCCAAACATAACGATGGTCATTATGGCCAAACAGTTCTATTTTTGTTTCATCAGACTACAGGACATTTCTCCAAAAAGTATGATCTTTGTCCCCATGTGCAGTTCCAAACCGTAGTCTGGCTTTTTTATGGCAGTTTTGGAGCAGTGGTTTCTTCCTTGCTGAGCGGCCTTTCAGGTTATGTCAATATAGGACTCGTTTTACTGTGGATATAGATACTTTTGTACCTGTTTCCTCCAGCATCTTTACAAGGTCCTTTGCTTTTGTTCTGGGATTGATTTGCACTTTTCGCACCAAAGTACGTTCATCTCTAGGAGACAGAACACGTCTCCTTCCTGAGCGGTATGACGGCTGCGTGGTCCCATGGTGTTTATACTTGTGTACTATTGTTTGTACAGATGAACGTGGTACCTTCAGATGTTTGGAAATTGCTCCCAAGGATGAACCAGACTTGTGGAGGTCTACAATTTATTTTCTGAGGTCGTGGCTGATTTCTTTTGATTTTCCCATGATGTCAAGCAAAGAGGCACTGAGTTTGAAGGTAGGCCTTGAAATACATCCACAGGTACACATACGATTGACTCAAATGATGTCACGGGGGACCAGTATGGAAAATAAATTGTATGAAATGTATGGAATTCACTACTGTAAGTCGCTCTGGATAAGAGCGTCTGCTAAATGACTAAAATGTAAATGTAATTAGCCTATCAGAAGCTTCTAAAGCCATGACATCCTTTTCTGGAATTTTCCAAGCTGTTTAAAGGCACAGTCAACTTAGTGTATGTAAACTTTTGACCCACTGGAATTGTGATACAGTGAATTATAAGTTAAATAATCTGTCTGTAAACAGTTGTTGGAGAAATTACTTGTCATGCAGGGGACTTTAATGCAGGGAAACTTAAACAGTTTTACCTAATTTCTATCAGCATGTTAAATGTGTAACCAGAGGAAAAGATTCTAGACCACCTTTACTCCAGACACAGAGTACAAAGCTCTCCCTCGCCCTCCATTTGGCAAATCTGACCATAATTCTATCCTCCTGATTCCTGCTTACAAGAAAAAATGTAAGCAGGAAGCACCTGTGACTCGGTCTATAAATAAGTGGTCAGATGAAGCAGATGCTAAACTACAGGACTGCTTTGCTAGCACAGACTGGAATATGTTCCGGGATTATTCAGATGGCATTGAGGAGTACACCACATCAGTCAATGGCTTTATCAATAAGTGCATTGAGGACATCGTCCCCACAGTGACTGTACGTACATAACCCAACCAGAAGCCATGGATTACAGGCAACATTCGCACTGAGATAAAGGGTAGAGCTGCCGCTTTCAAGAAGCGGGACTCTAACCCGGAAGCTTATAAGAAATCCCGCTATGCCATCCACCGAACCATCAAACAGGCAAAGAATCAATACAGGACAAAGATCGAATCGTACTACACCGGCTCCGATGCTCGTTCGGTGTGGCAGGGCTTGCAAACTATTACAGACCACAAAGGGATGCACAGCTGAGAGCTGCCCAGTGACACGAGCCTAACAGACTAGCTAAATAACTTAAATGTTCGCTTCGAGGCAAGTAACACTGAAACATGCATGAGAACATCAGCCGTTTCGGACGACTGTGTGATCACGCTCTCCGCAGCCGATGTGAGTAAGACCTTCAAAACAGGTCAACATTCACAAGGCCGCAGGACCAGACGGATTACCAGGACGTGTACTCTGAGCATGCGCTGACCAACTAGCAAGTGTCTTCACTGACATTTTCAACCTTGAGTCTGTAATACCAACATGTTTCAAGCAGACCACCATAGTCCCTGTGCCCAAGAACACTCAGGTAACCTTCCTAAATGACTACTGACCAGTAGCACTCACTTCTGTAGCCATGAAATGCTATGAAAGACTGGTCATGGCTCACATCAACACCATTATCCCAGAAACCCTAAAGCCACTCCAATTTGCATACGACACCAACAGATCCACAGATGATGCAATCTCTATTGCACTCCACACTGCCCTGTCACACCTGGACAAAAGGAACACCTATGTGAGAATGCTATTCATTGACTACAGCTCAGCATTCAACACCATAGTGCCCTCAAAGCTCATCACTAAGCTAAGGAACCTGGGATTAAACACCTCCCTCTGCAACTGGATCCTGGACTTCCTGACGGGCCGCCCCCAGGTGGAAAGGGTAGGTAACAAAACATCCAGCATGCTGATCCTCAACACGGGGGCCCCTCAGGGGTGCGTGCTCAACCCCCTCCTGTACCCCCTGTTCACTCATGACTGCACGGCCAGGCACGACTCCAACACCATCATTACTTTTGTTGATGACACAATAGTAGTAGGCCTGATCACCGACAACGACGACACAACCTATAGGGAGGAGGTCAGAGACCTGTCCGTGTGGTGCAAGTACAACAACCTCTCCCTCATCGTAATCAAGACAAAGGAGATGATTGTGGACTACAGGAAAAGGAGGACCGAGCACGCCCCCATTCTCATCGACGAGGCTGTAGTAGAGCAGGTTGAGAGCTTCAAGTTCCTTGGCGTCCACATCACCAACAAACTAACAGGGTCCCAAGCACACCAAGACAGTCATGAAGAGGATACGACAAAACCTATTCCTCCTCAGGAGACTGAAAGGATTTGGCATGGGTCCTCAGATCCTCAAAAGGTTTTACAGCTGCACCATCGAGAGCATCCTGACGGGTTGTATCACTACCTGGTATGGCAACTGTTCGGCCTCCGACCACAATGCACTACAGAGGGTAGTGCGTATGGCCCAGTACATTACTGGGGCCAAGCTTCCTGCCATCCAGGACCTCTATACCAGGCGGTGTCAGAGGAAGGCCCTAAAAATTGTCAAAGACTCCAGCCACCCTAGTCATAGACTGTTCTCTCTGCTACCGCACGGCAAGCTGTACCGATGTGCCAAGTCTTGGTCCTAGAGGCTTCTAAACAACTTCTACCCCCAAGCCATAAGAGACTCCTGAACAGCTAATCAAATGGCTACCCAGACTATTTGCATTGCCCCCCCCCCCCCCCCCCCGGAACACTGCTGCTACTCTGTTATTATCTATGCATAGCCACTTAAATAACTCTACCTGCATGTACATATTAATTACCTCGACACCGGTGCCCCCGCACATTGGCATTGACTCTGTACTGGTACCCCCTGTATATAGCCCCGCTATTGTCATTTACTGCTGCTCTTTAATTATTTGTTATTCTTTTCTCTTACTTTTTTTTCTCCTCTGTATTTTCTTAAAACTGCATTTTTGGTTAAGAGCTTGTAAGTAAGCATTTCACTGTAAGGTATAAACCTGTTGTATTCGGCACATGTGACAACATTTGATTTGTATTTATTTTATGCATTACAATGTCATCAACTCCAATTTGAATGTTAGCCTAGCTCACTAAATAGCCTGCCCCATTTGCTAAATATGTTAAACTTGTTTGCAGTTCGCATTGTTCTAATTGCGTTGCTTCAATATGGAAATACATTGTTAAATATAGGCTATAGCATTTGCACTGATATAGGGGCTGGGCCTACTGTAAATTACAGGCTGGACATTGTTGTGGGCGTGTAATACAGACAAGGCAACTTAGACTATGGAGGGTTTTACGCACATCCTCACTTTTCACAGGAGCTGGATAAAGATCCCAAATAAAGAGAAAGGGTGAATGTCCACTCACAGTTATACTGCAAAAATATTTAGTGTTTTATAAACATCCTGGAAGCATCTTACAGATGAAATTTGCACTTCTCCAGCAATAGCAGATGGATTTGCATTGCATTCAAGCCATGTAGCCTACGTTCTCACCATAAACCCAAGGAAGGTGAATCTTTCAAATTAGTTTGGTTTTTAATCAAGTTAAACAAAAAACAATCAATCAATCTGCTTTTTAAACCAACAATGAAAACTACAAGAAACGTCTGACCTCTGTGATTGGCAACAAGGGTTTTGCCACCAAGTACTAAGTCATGTTTTGCAGAGGGGTCAAATACTTATTTCCCTCATTAAAATGCAAATCAATTTATAACATTTTTGACATGTGTTTTTCTGGATTTATTTGTTGTTATTCTGTCTCTCACTGTTCAAATAAACCTACCATTAAAATTATAGACTGATCATTTCTTTGTCAGTGGGCAAACGTACAAAATCAGCAGGGGATCAAATACTTTTTTCCCTCACTGTAAGAGAATTGAATAGTTTGGAGGAGCGCGTGTTAGTGGTGCGCGGGTCAGTTTTTTGTTCACCCACACACACCCGCAACTGCTAATAACCCATCCGCAACTGCCCGACTAGACTATATGTGATAAAGTGAAAATCCCGCACCAGACCCAAACCCACCAGACCCAGACCCAAAAATGCGCTGTAGGCTGGTCAGAGACTATTTTTTGACTGGGGGTGCATGATTTTTCTAACCTAATTTAGATGTAGCCTATGTTTCTGCTTATTTCAGACATTTTGGTAGGCTATTTCTTAGTCAACTTGTCAATAATTAGATACATGCAGCTTCTCTTCCGTCATTACTAGAAGACTAAATAAACTCTTGATCACCAGAATGTCATAAATCGATAGAATGAATGCTTTAATCAAGTTTTCATCAGTACAGAGAAAATCCAATAAAATAAAATAAATAATAACAGGAAAGATTTTCTTTGCAAAATGTCCAAATGACATCAGTTTGTCCGGTTGTAAGGAAATAGGAAGCCGTGAAAACGACCCAACATGTAGGCCTATGTTTCTGATAAGATTTCAGTTCGGCTTGGATTCATTTTATGTGGTTGTAAAATACTATCAGCTTTTATGATGCTGATAAAGATAGCACCTCTACAGACAATATCTAATTGCATTCCTATTCTCTCAAGATGCTGAAAGAAAGAAATCATATTTCTCCAATCCTTTTCCCTTGTGAAAATATTGGTTACATTTGGTCAATAAATTACTGAAAGAAATGTTTTATTCTGCAGGAGGTAATATTAATAACCTGTTGGGGATAGGGGGCAGTATTTGCACGGCCGGATAAAAAACATACCCGATTTAATCTGGTTACTACTCCTGCCCAGTAACTAGAATATGCATATAATTGATTGATTTGGATAGAAAACACCCTAAAGTTTCTAAAACTGTTTGAATGGTGTCTGTGAGTATAACAGAACTCATTTGGCAGGCCAAAACCTGAGAAGATTCCAAACAGGAAGCGCTCTCTCTGACTATTTCTTGGTCTTCTTGATCATCTCTATCCAAAACAGGGGATCTCTGGCATAACGTGACATTTTCTAACACTCCCATAGGCTCTCAGAAGGCGCCAGAACGTTGAATGGTGACTTTGCAGGCCATGGCTGAAAAACAGTAGCGCATTTGGTAAGTGGTCGATCTGAGAACGATGAGACTGGGGCGCGTGCACGAGCCGACACCATGTTTTTCTTTTTTCATCTTTGAACGAAAACAGGGTTTCCCGGTCGGAATATTATCGCTTTTTTACGAGAAAAATTGTATAAAAATTGATTTTAAACAGGGTTTGACATGCTTCGAAGTACGGTAATGGAATATTTTGAATTCTTTTGTCACGAAACGCGCCGGGCGCGTCACCCTTCTTTACCCTTCGGATAGTGTCTTGAACGCACGAACAAAACGCCGCTATTTGGATATAACTATGGATTATTTGGAACCAAACCAACATTTGTTATTGAAGTAGAAGTCCTGGGAGTGCATTCTGATGAAGAACAGCAAAGGTAATCCAATTTTTCTAATAGTAAATCTGAGTTTGGTGAGTACCACACTTGGTGGGTGTCAAAATAGCTAGCCATGATGGCCGGTCTATCTACTCAGAATATTGCAAAATGTGCTTTCACCGAAAAGCTATTTTAAAATCGGACACCGCGATTGCATAAAGGAGTTCTGTATCTATAATTCTTAAAATAATTGTTATGTTTTTTGTGAACGTTTATCGTGAGTAATTTAGTAAATTCACCGGAAGTGTTCGGTGGGAATGCTAGTCACATGCTAGTCACATGCTAATGTAAAAAGCTGGTTTTTGATATAAATATGAACTTGATTGAACAAAACATGCATGTATTGTATAACATAATGTCCTAGGAGTGTCATCTGATGAAGATCGTCAAAGGTTAGTGCTGCATTTAGCTGTGGTTTGGGTTTATGTGACATTATATGCTAGCTTGAAAAATGGGTGTCTGATTATTTCTGGCTGGGTACTCTGCTGACATAATCTAATGTTTTGCTTTCGTTGTAAAGCCTTTTTGAAATCGGACAGTGTGGTTAGATTAACGAGAGTCTTGTCTTTAAAATGGTGTAAAATAGTCATATGTTTGAGAAATTGAAGTAATAGCATTTCTAAGGTATTTGAATATCACGACATGGGATTCCACTGGCTGTTGAGTAGGTGGGACGCTGGCCCATAGAGGTTAATTTTCAACTCTCCCTTTCGCAGCTTTTTTCTTATTGAATTAAACTTACCACAGAGACATTGCCGTTTCGGCATCCGTGGTTCGACTTCAACTTTTTCTGCCCATTCCAAAAAGCATTTGGCGATTGCTGTGTAGGCTATTTGGCACGCATAAGTTTATGCTTACACACTAATGCCAGATAGCCTAAAATAATGAAAGAAAAACCTCAATGTAGCCTATAAATATAAACTGCACAAGAATCATACATTTATGGATTTAAGGTATTGTTCTCTATTCAACCCGTCCGCCTCTCATCCACACAATATTTCATGACCCTAAACCTGCCCGACTGCTGGTTGAGTCAACCCGAACATCACTAGCACAAATATATCTTTGGTAGCCTAATCGTTTGAGGGGCGCTCTTTGAAAATTGGGATGGATAGCCTACTCGAACAAGCTAAATGAAGTATGCAGGTATGTGAATTGTGAATAATGAAAAAGCAGGAGGGCAAAGACCTCCAAATTATTTCAAAGCCCTCTTAGTAGACCATTTAAAACCCCTTCATTCATAGGCTAGTTGGCTAATGGCCAGGATAAAAAGATGCACCTATGTGACTCTGCTAAACTAGCCTTGATTAAGGGGATGGAAGGCGAAATAGGCGGAAACCAAGTATTTTTTATTTTGGGGGGAAATTCAGACACAAAATGCACATCTCTTCCATGGGCAGCATCAAGGCTGGGTAGGCTGGTCTTCCACTCTCAAAACCCATTCCATTATCAACTGCATTACTGTTAAGACCGGCTTTTTGCAGGTCTTAAAACTTCCCATTACCCTGCATGAAATTGTCCCTTTTGCGCTTGTTAAGGACACACCTCAAATATTGCCACCCCTTCCACCTCAGCGCAAGTGAGCTGATGTTAGACAGGTAAATTGCCAAACCTGGTATTAGGTCTGGGAAATGCCAGTGCGCCAGTTTTTACATAACGAAATTGCAAACTAATGTGCGTTTGACACTTGCGCCACCTTACCGCCAGACGAAAATAGAACCCTAAGTGTAATTATTATATTGCTATGTTTAAAAAAAAGGGCCTGAATGGAAAGACATAGGAGCAGATGGAGGAGGAAGAGAACGAGGGACATGAAGAGGTTGATGCTATATGGGAGACAGAGTAAACAGTGCACACAGGCAGGCACACATGCACAATGTGTTGGTGTGGGTTCATGATGACTGACGGTCAGCCCTGGAAAACATCACTATACTCTGAGGAAGGGAATCAGCACCATCAGACAACACAATCAATGATCAAGCTTACAGTCCCTGACACCGCCATCTTATCAGTAGAGGAAAATAACAACATTCATACAGGAGCTTGACAACATACAGTTGAAGTCGGAAGTTTACATACACTTAGTGTGGAGTCATTAAAACTCCTTTTTCAACCACTCCACAAATTTCTTATTAACATACTACAGTTTTGGCAAGTCGGTTAGGACATCTACTTTGTGCATGACACAAGTCATTTTTCCAACAATTGTTTACAAACAGATTATTTAACTTAACATTCACTGTATCACAATTCCAGTGGGTCAGAAGTTTACATACACTAAGTTGACTGTGCCTTTAACCTCTCTGGCGCATGTGGGACGAACTCGTCCCACCTACGTAACAGCCACTGAAATCCAGTGGCGCGATTTTTGAATCGTTAGAAATACTATTACTTCAATTTCTCAAACATATGACTATTTTACAGCTATTTAAAGACAAGAATCTCGTTAATCTAACCCCACTGTCCGATTTCAAAAAGGCTTTACAACGAAAGCAAAACATTAGATTATGTCAGCAGAGTGCCCAGCCAGAAATAATCAGACACCCATTTTTCAAGCTAGCATATCATGTCACATAAACCCAAACCACAGCTAAATGCAGCACTAACCTTTTATGATCTTCATCAGATGACACACCTAGGACATTATGTTATACAATACATGCATGTCTGTTCAATCAAGTTCATATTTATATCAAAAAACAGCTTTTTACATTAGCATGTGACGTTCAGAAAAAGCATAACCCCCGCAAACTTCCGGGGAATTTACTAACAGTTTGCTAAATTACTCACGATAAACGTTCACAAAAAGCATAACAATTATTTTAAGAATTATAGATACATTACTCCTCTTTGCACTCGATATGTCCGATTTTAAAATTGCTTTTCGGATGAAGCACATTTTGCAATAATCTAAGTACATAGTGACAAAAATGTCTAAATATTCCATTACCGTACTTCGAAGCATGTCAACCGCTGTTTAAAACCAATTTTTATGCCATTTATCTCGTAGATAAGTGATAATATTCCGACCGGGAATATGCATTGAGCCTAAACAGCCGAATTAAATTTCTCCTCAGGAGCGAATCGTACACGCGCCTCATTCAAAGGTCCTCTGAGCCGCCACTTGCCAAAGCCGATAATGTGTTTCAGCCTGAGGCTCCCTCGTCAACCTTCAGTTATTTCCCGGGCTCTGAGAGCCTATCGGAGCCCTGGAAATTGTCACGTTACAGCTAAGATCCTTGCTTTTCAATAAACAGATGCAAGACGCACGACTCCTTGTCAGACAGGGTACTTCCTGCTTGAAACCTTGTCAGGTTTTTGCCTGCCATAGGAGTTCTGTTATACTCACAGACACCATTCAAACAGTTTTAGAAAATTCAGAGTGTTTTCTATCCAAACCTGAACAATAATATGCATATTCTAGCTTCTGAGTTGGTGTAGGAGGCAGTTAAAAATGGGCACATATTTTTTCCAAAATTCTCAATACTGCCCCCTATCCCCATTATGTCATGGTTTTAGAAGCTTCTGATAGGCTAATTGACATAATTTGAGTCAATTGGAGGTGTACCTGTGGATGTATTTCAAGGCCTACCTTCAAACTCAGTGCCTCTTTCCTTGACATCATGGGAAAATCCAAAGAAATCAGCCAAGACCTCAGAAAAAAAATGGTAGACCTCCACAAGTCTGGTTCATCCTTGGGAGCAATTTCCAAATGCCTGAAGGTACCACGTTCATCAGTATAAACAATAGTACGCAGTATAAACACCATGGGACCACGCCGCCATCATACCGCTCAGGAAGGAGACGCGTTCTGTCTCCTAGAGATGAAAGTACTTTGGTGCGAAAAGTGCAAATTGATCCCAGAACAACAGCAAAGGACCTTGTGAAGATGCTGGAGAAAACCGGTACAAAAGTATCTATATCCACACTAAAACAAGTCCTATATCGACATAACCTGAAAGGCCACTAATCAAGGAAGAAGCCACTGCTCCAAAACCGCCATAAAAAAGCCAGACTACGGTTTGCAACTGCACATGGAGACAAAGATCATACTTTTTGGGGAAATGTCCTCTGGTCTGATGAAACAAAAATAGAACTCTTTGGCCATAATGACCATCGTTATGTTTGGAGGAAAAAGGGGGAGGCTTGCAAGCCGAAGAACACTGTCCCAACCATGAAGCACAGGAGTGGCAGCATCATGTTGTGGGGGTGCTTTGCTGCAGGAGGGACTGGTGCACTTCACAAAATATATGGCATCATGGGGAAGGAAAATCATGTGGATATATTGAAGCAACATCTCAAGACATCAGTCAGGAAGTTAAAGCTTGGTTGCAAATGGGTCTTCCAAATGGACAATGACCCCAAGCATTCTCTCACGTCACCCCGCTCCTCCGCACACTCCACTAGCTTCCAGTTGAAGCTCGCATCTGCTACAAGACCATGGTGCTTGCCTACGGAGCTGTGAGGGGAACGGCACCTATGTACCTTCAGGCTCTGATCAGTCCCTACACCCAAAGAAGGGCACTGCGGTCATCCACCTCTGGCCTGCTCGCCTCCCTACCTCTGCGGAAGCACAGTTCCCGCTCAGCCCAGTCAAAACTGTTCGCTGCTCTGGCACCCCAATGGTGGAACAAGCTCCCTCACGACGCCAGGACAGCGGAGTCAATCACCACCTTCCGGAGACACCTGAAACCTCACCTCTTTAAGGAATACCTGGGATAGGATTAAGATAGATATAGATGTACTATTGTAAAGTGGTTGTTCCACTGGATATCATAAGGTGAATGCACCAATTTGTAAGTCGCTCTGGATAAGAGCGTCTGCTAAATGACGTAAATGTAAATGTTCTTCCAAAGTTGTGGCAAAATGGCTTAAGGACAACAAAGTCAAGGTATTGGAGTGGCCATCACAAAGTCCTGACATCAATCCTATAGAAAATTTGTGGGCAGAACTGAAAAAGCGTGTGCGAGCAAGGAGGCCTACAAATCTGACTCAGTTACACCAGCTCTGTCAGGAGGAATGGGCCAAAATTCACCCAACTTATTGTGGGACGCTTGTGAAAGGCTACCCAAAACGTTTGACCCAAGTTAAACAATTTAAAGGCAATGCTACCAAATACTAATTGAGTGTATGTCAACTTCTGACCCACTAGGAATGTGATGAAAGAAATAAAAGCTGAAATAAATAATTCTCTCTATTATTATTCTGACATGTCACATTATTAAAATAAAGTGGTGATCGTAACTGACAGGGAATTTTTACTCAGATTAAATGTCAGGAATTGTGAAAAACTTAATTGAAATGTATTTGGCTAAGGTGTATGTTAACCTCCGACTTCCACTGTAGATACCACAGAGCATCAGCACCTTGGTTCTGTAGAAAACTAGTGGATGATGGAATGTCCGCCTACTTTGACAATCTGGAAGAGTGTTATAATAATCCAATCCATTACGTCAGTATAGGTGTAAATAAAATAAGGTAATAAGATAAGAGGTGCCCATAGAGTGTGTCACTGAAACAATATCATGTTGTACTTTACCTCCAAATAAACTACAAGTGATGTCAGTGATTGATTTTCTTAGACACATTGAGTCGCAACTAACATTCAACTTTGAGCTTGCTTCCCCTAAGATAAAACCTAACTCTGTATTTGGTAAGTAGCATTATGTGAAATCTAAAATGTTTTGTTTTATTATCTCTCTTGCTTTGACAGTGTATAAGGGGGATAATGCAGGAAGATGTCACCAGTGTCCCTCTCCCCTCTTGGTAATTTTTCTGACCTTGCAAGAATGTGAATTGTTTCACTTTTCTCCACTTTTTGTTCAGTGATGATCAAATATCATATTATGGTCATGTTCAGTTTCTCATGTTCAGTTCCTCATGTTCAGTTCTTCTTTCAATAGACCCATATTGGACATAGGATTTTAAACCCATGTTATGAAATTTGTTGACAGAGCAAGAGACACGTACGTAGCTGGGTTGTGCTTGAATTACGGTGGCATTTGGAAATGGCATTTGAGAAAAAAGAAACATACTTTTTCAAGATGTTTTCATTTAAATGTATTTGGGTACATCTTCCCATAGTAAATCAACTAATATGGTAGCTTAATGACTTTTTACCATTACAATAACATTGTGCCACCAGTAGGAGTAGTAACACCAATGATGGTAACGCCAATGTGACATTTTGGTAAATGAGGATTTTCTTAAATGGCGAAAATTCTCAAATCTAAGGTAAGCAACTATTTCAAAATAATTTACTAAAGTGATAATTAACCATTTTAAATTGAGTAACGCCACGTAACACTTTGGAATTAGATAACAAATGATCAATGGAATCCTCAAATTTATGGCATACTAAAAAGGTGTGATTAACTAATAATTGTATTTAATATATCCCCCAATAACAGTTTGCCATTGGAGAGAATGCTCAAGGTCTTTGTATATCTTTGTAAAGAGTGATTTTGAAAGGGGTAACATCAACGACATAAAACTGAGGGACACACATCATACTAGTAAAAGTTATTTTTAATAGCGTTCATTCTTTTTATTGATCTATACCATATGTGTCAAACTCATTCCACGGAAGGCAGAGCTTCTGCGGGTTCACACTTCTCCCTTGTACTTGATGAACTAAGGTCACTAATTGGTAAGAAACTCCCCTCGCCTGGTTGTCTAGGTCTAATTCCATGGAGGGCCTAGTGTCGGCAGGCTTATGTTTTTTCCTTTCAATTATGCCCTAGACAACCAGGTGTGGAGAGTTCCGCAATTAGTGACCTTAATTTATCAATCAAGTACAAGAGAGGAGCGAAAACCCGAAGACACTGCTGTCCACGGAATGAGTTTGACACCTTTGCTTTAACTTAACTCCTAGCCTAGTTAATGTCAACCACAACAAATTGGAATTGGTAACATAGCAGCAATTTAGCAAATTTGTAACATTTAACAAATGACAGTTCTTGCACCACACATGGGTGGCAGGTAGCCTAGTGGTTAGAGCGTTGGACTAGTACCGAAAGGTTGCAAGATCGAATCCCAGAGCTGACCAGGTAAAACCTGTTGTTCTGCCCCTGAACAAGGCAGTTAACACACTGTTCCTAGGCTGTCATTGAAAATAAGAATTTGTTCTTAACTGACTTGCCTAGTTAAATAAAGGTCAAATTAAAAATAGGCATTATTTGTTGTAACTAATTTATGCACAATCCTCGCTTTAGGCCAACATAAAAAACGATTCTCATGGAAACTAAAAGGTCACACTCCAACCTGGTCTCAGAGCATTTTATATTATTCTGTATCTAAATCCGGAATACCCATTTACAATATATTATACAATATAGTATATCATACAATATATTATGTTTCGTATGGTATGTATTCATTTGTTGATGTCCATCACCCATTTCGTATGATATGTTACGAATTACAATTTCATATTATATGTTATGAATTTTAGCTAAGTGGCTAACATTATTTAGCTGGTTAATGTTAGCTAGGCTAGGGGTTAGGTTAGGGTTAAGTTTAGGAGTAAGGTTAAACGGTTACAGTTTGGGCTAAGGTAGGGGAAGTGTTAGCATACTACAAAGTAGTAATTAGCAGAAAATTAGCTAAAATTGCCTGTAATGAGATTTGAACTCACAACCTTTGGGTTACTAAACGTTCGTGTTATATGCCCGACCAACCACCCTACATTATTTTTTTCCTTAAGTAACCATACCAAATGTAACATATACTAGTTCCAGTGTCCCTGATTTACCTTTCCTATATTACGTCTTGAATATGAGACCAAGCTGCTCACTCACTATGAAGTGCCTACTAAAACTGATATTATTGAACAAAGTTCTAGCATCACTGCCTATATGTCCATTCTTAGGAGCCTCATACAATTGTGAAACTCAATACAAACACTCTCCCAAACGATTGCAAATAGGCAACTGTTCAACAATACATTCTGGCAACAAGTATCTCACCTGCTTTCTCCGCCAAACACGAGAGCCCCATTACAAGCACGAGCAGCACCCCAATGAAGCACATCTGCACACCGAGCAACTCCATTCGCTTTTTCCGCCGAGCTTTGGTTTTCTGTTGGTTCAGCATCACTTGAAGCGGCCCACACCGCACCCGGACGGTCCCGGGCATCATGCCAAAAGCCATCCCATCCATGGATACGTTTTTACGGCGACAAGGCTTCTGGGGTCCCGGAAAGTGAACGTGGAGGGAAGCCGGGAGAAAGAGGGGCTTCGGAAAGTTACACAACGCAAGAGATGGGCTGTCGATGGGTGAAAGAAAATGTTGGTATTCTATCTTGCGTCGGTTGCGATGTTGTCTTCTATATTACTTCGGACCGAAGTGTTGTTGTGCGTTGTGGCTGTTGCAAGAGGACGGAGCACTCCATGGATGCTTCAGTTTGGTGCCAGTTCTCGCAGGACACAGTCTGCAGCGAGGCTGGTGATGTTGAAGAGAGAGCGCAGAAAAGAGAGGGGAGGAGTATGTGTGTGTCTGTGTGTGTGTCTGTGTGTGTGTGTGTGAGAGAGAGAGAGAGAGAGATAGATTGTAAAGCTATAGCCAACAGAATTAGCCTATGGTTTAAATTTTTTATGACATAATGTTGAATTCAGGTTAATTGACAACACAATCAAATGTAAATCAACACTAGACGTCGAACTTGAGTCTGTGCCCAGTGGGATACATTTTTGAAGCAGCAGGCGTTATTTGGAACAAAAAAATACGCGCTCATCGTTGCCCTCTCCTGGATGCAGTAGGCCCATATTCCATCGTTTCTTTCAGATAGCCTATTGCAGTAGATCCGTTTGGCAATGGATGGCAATTTGGACATTGTAAATCCTTTGCATAAGAATGGCAGGCACCCATAAGTGCGCACGCGGACACACACACACACACACACACACACACACACACACACACACACACACACACACACACACACACACACACACACACTGTGGGTGAATGTCAATCTTAACACTCATGCACCGCACCACTCTCCTCTCCTTCATTATCGCATAATCACAGGTTGACCTCTTCTAACCTGGTGAGACCCAGCATACACCCACTCCACTCTGCTTTTGATGCATTCCACTCATCAGCAGGTTCATGTTCAGTATCAGCCTCCATTCAGTATGTAGTATAAAGTAGTCAGCCTCAATAGACTGAACAACAGGTTGACCACACACACTCCAGTTGATTGGGGTCAAAGGTAACACCCTCTGTTTCTCCCAAGCCAGAAACATTCATAGTGCATTTTAAGCACTTACATGGCATCAACATGAATAACCCCAGGCTCTTTAATTTAACCATTATTTTACCAAGTAAGTTGACTGAGAACACATTCTCATTTACAGCAACAACCTGGGGAATAGTTACAGGGGAGAGATGAATGGGCCAATTGTAAGCTGGGGATGATTAGGTGACCATGATGGTATGAGGGCCAGGCGGTGTCTCCAGCCACTCCAGCCACCTTAGTCATACTTTGTTCTCTCTGCTACTGCATGGCAAGCGGTACCAGAGCGCCAAGTCTAGGTCCAAGAGGCTTCTAAACAGCTTCTACCCCACAAGCTACAAGACTCCTGAACAGCTAATCAAATGGCTTACCAGACAATTTGCATTGCCCCCGTCTTCTACTCTCTGTTATCTATGTATAGTCACTTTAATAACTGTACCTACATGTACATATTACCTCAACACCGGTGCCCCCGCACATTGTCTCTACCGGCACCCCCTGTATATAGCCCCACTATTGTTATTTACTGCTGTATGTTTTTTTACACCGTGTTATGATTAACTAGTTAAGATTTGGCCCTGTAAAGTGCATTAGGTCATGGGCCACATCGTTTTGGAATAGTTTTGATCTTACTGAATCGGAGTACAGGGTGCTTTTTGGTGAGCCTGTTGCAGCATAATCTTGTATGTTGGGCAGAGATACTTGATAATATCATCACAGGATGGAGGTGTCCTCAGGCCCACCTATCCCATAATGCCCTCTGAGTGTTAGCCAATGAGTTGCCAGATTAGAGCTATCGCCCCTTGGTCTGTACTCGCACAATCTCACTCACACATACACACTCATATGCTCAAACACACACACTTCGGGATTGAACATAATCCTGTTCCAGAGCGCATCACAGCAGGGATTCAGGACATTTGAAAATTGAATCAAATGGATTATGATGAGGAAACGAATTTTTGATTCAGTGCCGTTGAGAATTTCTGCTGCCTTAGTGGGAAGGAGGAAGACTGGTTTAAGCACACAATGAACCTGAGATCCAAGAGTTTTACTAGGTAACATGCTGACCACCAAATGAAATGTATTTGTCACATACACATGGTTAGCAGGTGTTAATGCAAGTGTAGCGAAATGCTGGAAACACCAGTCGCGTCGCATGCGTGAGCATTGCAAAATAAATGTACACATACATGTTATTCAATCATTGCCCCCACACTGCTCGCACGCACCAACGAGCGTCTGCGTTGCCAAGCGCTAAAATAGAAGTCAGTTCTTTTTGTGACGCTGAACGCGGTGCAAGTCCTGCCTCTCCCATTTCCTCATTGGTTTATAGAAGCAGATACCCATGTGCCATCTCCTCATTGGTTATTCCCACGTGGGTGATTGAAAGATGAACTGAGGTCGGTCGTCGTCGTGGTAATACTATGAAAGTTGGATGCCAATCGCCATATAAAGTCCAAAGAAGAAAAAGCCTGGAAGGAGGAGAGATGACTAGAAGCGATTCGGTTGACCATTTTATGTGTGGTTTAATTGTCGGAGTAGAGGAACTTGTGCATTTCAGGTAAAATAACAACAACGTTTTTATCCCATCGCAAATTAGCTAGCAACAGCAAGCTAGCTAAATAGGACAAATTAGCTAGCAACTGCAAGCTAGCTAAATAGGACAAATTAGCTAGCAACTGCAAGCTATCTAGCTAAATTGCCATAAATGTTTAATTCTTTTCGACCTGTCCCCAATTTAATATAATTGGTTTAGAGTTTTTGATATTTCAACCTGCGTATCGTGATTGCGTATCGTGATTGCGTTTGGTGTGGGGGGACAAAATCTATTTGTGCACGCAGTCGCACGCACCTGGTTTGGGTAGGGTGTTAGCCTCACTGGGAATTAAATGCTAGCCCAAGCAGACCTAGGGGGTATCTTCAACATTCCCTCTTATTTCCACACGTTTATCCCTCTCTTACTCTCTTTCCCTGCCTCTAATCCTCTTGTGCATTCATTTGCTCATGCACTTTTCCTCCCTCTCTTTCAGCCATGCTGCACATTTTGTCATCTCTAGTGTGTGATCTCGTTCTCCCTTTCTCTCTCTTTCTCTCTCTCTCTCTCTCTCTCTCTGGCATGATTTGTCCTTGTCCAGTCTTTGATGTGCTGTTAGTCTTGTAACTCTGTGAAGCTGGTTTCAGTTCAATTGAGCTCTGCTTTCTCCTTCTTTTGATCAATAGAGATGGACGTTTTGTTTACCCAGTTAAAAGGCATCAAACTGTATCTGAGTGGCCAGCTGTGTAGGTGAACGCATCACTTAATGCATCACTCAGTGGCAGCCATGTCATTTCAGGCAGCCTCAGGTACAGTAGATATTGTTATTAATGAAAGACATTTATCTCCACATTTGTATGGCGCCTCCGTAGATACACATTAACCTATCCAAATATAACATAGCACACCACTTCAAGAGATAGTTTACCCAAATGTTATAATTGCATAACCTTGTAGTTATGGAGGAAGATAGATAGTTACCAATGATTAGCATTGAATAATTCACAGCCACCAACAATGCAAAACGCATTGGAATGAGCACTGCATCTCAGATCCCGGGTTGTATCACAACCAGCCGTGATCGGGAGTCCCATAGGGCAGCGCACAATTGGCCCAGCATAGTCCGGGTTTGGGGAGGGTCTGGCCGGGATAGGCCGTCATTGTAAATAAGAATTTGTTCATAACTGACTTGTCTGGTTAAATAAAAAGTATATTGCTGATTTATGTGGGAGATTGTTGTTGTATGATGAAGAGGAAGTAGTCAGGGACAAGCGTGAGTGCCACATTTACCCATCATGCACTGCTTCATGCCACATTTACCAATTTACAAAAAAACCTCTCTAGCACTTCCCATTAATGGTTAAACTTCTTCGATGGTTTAGAAGCTCATAAAATCTCTCCTCTTCAGGTAGGTTTCAGCCTCCTCTGTCACTTGGATATTGGTCCCTATATAGGAAATACCCTGTGTGCTATTAGTGCCTGCGTCATTGACCAGTGATTTGTCTCAGCTATTGATGAAGTGAACCTCTCCCATTGATTCTGTGGGGCTTTAGATCAGCATAGGTTGCAGTAAAGCATTTAGAGGTGTGTGTGTGTGTGTGTGTGTGTGTGTGTGTGTGTGTGCGCGCGCGCGCGAAAGAGGGTTTGTGGGGATATTGTTCCATACTACTGGATTGGAGAGTTTTGCTGATGTTAGTTGGTGCCCGATTGATGACATCTGATGACAATGGATATACAGTGTTTGACCCCACACACCTGTTTACTCACACTTTGCTAAGCATAGTCCAGCCCTGTAGTATGATGTTTTGAGGCAGGCCCACAATCCCCTCTGTCTGTCTGTTCTTCATGGAGACATGAGACAGTGTGACCCTGACATTGTAGTCTAATATTAGGGAGGGTAATAACTTTCTCTGTCTGTCTTTCATGCCTCTCAACAGTTTCATTCAAAGACAGCCTGCAGCAGTGCCTGTTGCTTGGTTGGCTCCCAAACATGTTACCCGCTGTGACCCATCTAAAACCGTGTGTGTGTGTGTGTGTGTGTGTGTGTGTTCGCGTGTGTGCATTTGAAGATGCCTGATTTGATTAATGTAAGAGAGAGAGCATGGCTTGATGTGCTGATATTGATCGTCTCCAACTATAGAAGCAGTAGTGACAGTCACCTCTACAGTATCTTTCTCATACATGTTCATTCATTTAACCCTTGTTACAAGATGCTGTGTGCTCAATTCGTATTTTCTAAAACAGACCTATATACAATGAGTATACATTAAGAACACCTGCTCTTTCCATGATATAGACTGACCAGGTGAATCCAGGTGAAAGCTATAATCTCTTGTTGATGTCACTTGTTAAATCCACTTCAATCAGTGTAGATGAAGAGGAGGAGACAGATTAAAGAAGGATTTTTAAACCTTGAGACAATTGAGACATGGATTGTGTTTTTGTGCCATTCAGAGAGTGAATGGGCAAAACAAAAAATGTGCCTTTGAACGAGGTATGGTAGGTGCCAGGCGCATCCTACACACTTCTATGCATAGTTGATTCTCAATTGTAGAACAACAATCAGAAACAGAAAGGGCAGACAGCTATGTACGTCATACATATAATTCTGTTTATTAAACGGATCTATGGTAAAGCTATGAAATGACATCTGTGCTCTCCATGTCCACATGACAGTGCCACCTCAGGGATTAAATTAATAAGAGGCGTATAATGACTTGATACCCATGTCATACAGGGCCGGATTAACGAACGGGCACCCGGCGCGACCTCCCTGACCTCCAGGGGGTCGGTGGGCCCCCAGATGACATATGATAGCAACATTTGTAGAATTGCAGTAAATTAGATTTAAAACGGCAACATTTTCTCTCAGCCTCATGGCAAAACGTGAACAAAAGCATGAGATGAGCTATAAAACGGCAAACAAAAATAGCAAAAAGTGTAGAATTGCAGGATATTTGCTTTAAAACTGCAACATTTTCTCTTAGAATCATGACAAAATATGTATAATAGCATCAACTGCACATTTCTTCTCTCTGCGCCATGGTAAAATGTGTTGAAATGCAGGAACTTAGCTGATTTTCCCAGCCCCTTTCCAGCACCTTTGTCACTGGTCCCACGGGGGACCAGTACGGAGAAAAAATGTATGAAATGTATGCATTCACTACTGTAAGTCGCTCTGGATAAGAGCATCTGCTAAATGACTCAAATGTAAAAATGTAAATATAGTGTAAGCGAAAGACTGTCCTCGCTATCCTTTGCCTCCCCTGAATACCAATGTCTCCTGCTTTATCAGGACAGTCAGATACAGTTGAAGTCGGAAGTTTACATACACTAGGTTGGAGTCGTTAAAACTCATTTTGCAACCACTTCACAGATTTCTTGTTAACAAACTATAGTTTTGGCAAGTCGGTTAGGACATCTACTTTGTGCATGACACAAGTAATTTTTCCAACAATTGTTTACAGACAGATTATTTCACTTGTAATTCACTGTATCACAATTCCAGTGGGTCAGAAGTTTACACACAAAGTTGACTGTGCCTTTAAACAGCTTAGAAAATTCCAGAAAATGATGTCATGGCTTTAGAAGCTTCTGATAGGCTAATTGACATAATTTGAGTCAATTGGAGGTGTACCTGTGGGTGTATTTCAAGGCCTACCTTCAAATCAGTACCTCTTGCTTGACATCATGGAAAAATCTAAAGAAATCAGCCAAGACCTCAGAAAATAAATTGTAGACCTCCACAGGTCTGGCTCATCCTTGGGCACAATTTCCAAACGCCTGAAGGTACCACGTTCATCTGTACAAACAATAGTACGCAAGTATAAACACCATGGAACCACACAGCTGTCATACAGCTCAGGAAGGAGACGCGTTCTGTCCTATAAAGGTAAACGTACTTTGGTGCGAAAAGTGCAAATCAATCCCAGAACAACAGCAAAGGACCTTGAAAAAGATGCTGGAGAAAACAGGTACAAAAGTATCTATACCCACAGTAAAACGAGTCCGATATAACCTGAAAGGCCGCTCAGCAAGGAAGAAGCCACTGCTCCAAAACCGCCATTAAAAAAGCCAGACTACGGTTTGCAACTGCACATGGGGACAAAGATTATACTTTGTCTGGTCTGATGAAACAAAAATAGAACTGTTTGGCCATAATGACCATCGTTATGTTTGGAGGAAAAAGGGGGAGGCTTGCAAGCCAAAGGACACCATCCCAACCGTGAACAGCACGGGGGTGGCAGCATCATGTTGTGGGGTTGCTTTTCTGCAGGAGGGACTGGTGTGCGCGCGCACACACACACACACACACACACACACACACACACACTCCCGTCGTCACCCAAAAGCCGCTACCTGTTCCCTTCTAGGACTGGGTGTTCTCTCTTCTGTCTTGGTAAGAGAACATCCCCTTCTGTAGAGAACAGAATGCCTCAGCCATACTGCGCTCTAATAAAGGCTTCTCCACAACTTACCCAAACACACTTGCATGCATCCACAAACACACACAGAGCATATCCATCTGACCAACAAGATCTCATAGTTTCCCTTCAAAAATCGACGAATTATGGATAAATGTCTATTTTTTTAATGCATTAATTCCGTGTGGTTACAGAGTTAATTCTGCGTGGCTACCGGGTTAATTCCGCTTGGTTACATGGTTAAAACAGAAACAACTCAAAGGGTTAAGTTTAGGTATTAATTTCGAGTGGTTAAGGTTAGGACTATGGCTTGGGAAGGGCTTAAAACAAAATAATTGAAAACTCTCTGCTGTTTCCATCAACTACCATCAAGTATTCTCGCAGCTTGCTACAGCATTGTGAACTGCGGTGGAGCAGTGGTCTAAGCGGCGTGTTCTGGCTCCAAGCATCACAAGTTTGCACCCAGTGCTGGTCAATCATTTTTTCATTTTTTTGTTAGCACATAGGAAGGCATATATATCGACAAGTGATCAGGCTGCATCTGACACCAAACAGGATTGATTACGCTGAGAGCACAAAACAACAAAGATTTTACACAGTGTCACTCAATGCCTCTGTCTAACATTTGTTCCAGACACACATAGTTTATCCTAATGAATCCAAAGTGTATCATATTGCTATTTTTCTTTTCTGTGAATATCACTGAGACAGTGAGTGAGGATAGTAATGTGTATGTGTATCGGTCTGTCCTACTAATCAATAACCCTGGTCACTATGTCCCCGTCTCTCCTGCTCTGCTGCGAGACTCATGCTTTCCCTATGGGGATTTCCAAAATACTACCTCTTCTCTCTTGTCTATTTAAATTGGAACTGAAAGCGTTCTTAACTACTTCGCAGATATGAAACATCATAATACAATCACAATATCAGTCAAAAATATCAAATTCACAGTTTATGCTACAAAACCAACTGTACAAGAGGTTTGAAATATAGGTTCTACCTGACTCAAAATTCCATGACGTACAATAAGGCATTGTTGGCAGAATAGATGGATGCAGTTCAATGTATGATTATATAACTCACCAATACATTTCTTGGTTAAAAAATGTTTGCTATCAGGTTGTAAATCACAGCTGGTCTGGTACATTGTTTGCTGCCTCCACCCATTTGGGATGCACTGTTTCAGTTTCAATATTATGGACAAAAACGGACGAATGTAACTAAGGCTGGGATTGTCAATACAATCAAACTAGCAAGGGCAATGATCAATTGTCAGTCATAACGTGGCTAATAGGCTAGCATATCTATTTATGTAGCTATTTATTTAGAAAGCTAAAAACACAGAGCCTAACATTAGCTAGCTAGCTAGCTGCTGGGAGGATGTCATGTCATTGAAGAAGTGGGCGAGTGACTGACTTTTTCCCCTCATATCATTTTGTGGCTACAGGTAAAGATGCAGGTGTCATTTCGTTAGCTAGCAAGAAATGAGAATCAGTTCACTAGCTAATTAGCTATGCTGAACTTGAACAACTGTTATCCAGTTAGCCAGAGTGAATTTACAAACACAAGAGATATGCTATCTACTCTGATTTCAGAGTGTGCCAGAGCACAGAATAACTGATGAATTTACGAATGCGCAACACTTCGGCAAAAAAGTAATTAAATTGTTGACAGCAGCACAGTTAGTCACTCACTAACGCTCTAGATAACATGCAAACAGATCTGCTGAGGCGAGTAAAGTGGTCAGACTGAGTGAGGTGTTTTCTCATTTGTGTCTGGAAGTAGATAGCAAGCTAGCCAACTTTAGCTAGTTAGCTTGGGTGCTTGACTGCCATTGTTGTGAGGAACGCTTGGATCAATCCTACTCCTTCTTCAGTGTCCAGTGTCAATAGTGCAGTGTGCGCTCTGAATGCTCCAAATTTACGAACAGACATCGGAGCGTACTCAGACACACTGGAGGCAATTTACGAACAATCAAATGTATTTGGCATCGATGAAATGGGCGGTCAGGTAGGCAAGTTCACATTCAGTTGTCAAAATGTGGGTTGGGACAAGCATGCATTGGCAGGAAAGCAGCAGGAGGACGAGCAGTCTACTATTCTCCATCATTTATCAGTGCAATTTTGACGGCCAACTAGCTGAAAAAGTTTGAGAAGGTTTATCTAATGTTCCCTCGTTAGATTTTAGCTCATCTCGCTCTGGCTAGCATTAGTTGTTGATCTTGTTGTTGATGATGTGCATAACTGAGGGGGAGAGAGCCGCCCATTTAATTTTTTTTTAGCAATAGGACTGTAAAGTTCACAAATGTAAGAGGACTCCCGGGGTATTTACATATTTGCATAACTCCATTCAGGTTTATTTTGTATCTTTTGGTGAATGTGTTCTAATGATCTAACGTTTCACTGTTGCTACTGCCTGTAAACACACAGTCCAGTTCAAAGTGAATGATGGCATTCCGAGTGGCAAAAGGCTTATTTGCATAAAGGCCTACTGTAAAGCTCTGATTGGCTATGGCGCACCAGTCTGCGTAGACTCAGGTCCTGGACGAGACAGATGTTTTATTTACTGCCGTGTCTATTAATTGTCCAAACGCATGACCGCTTTCCCACTCTATATTGTTATTTTTTTTAGAATGGCGCCGGAGGAGATGGCTGCCGTTTTACGGTCTCCTAACCAATTGTGCTATTGTGTGTGTTTTTTCGTGTTATTTGTAACCTATTTTGTACATAATGTCTCTGCCACAGTCTCTTATGACTGAAAAGAGCTTCTGGACATCAGAACTCACCTCGTACTGGAAAAATATTTTTTCTTTAACAAGTCGGACATGAAGGATTTACGTCAGACACCCGTCAAGGCCCATATCCCCGTGATTCGCATGAGAAAGAGACTGAGATATCGGGGACAAAGGTCGGGGTGCCTTGTAAGGATCTGACGGCGAGTGGGTAATCTGCCTCTACCATCAGTACTATTAGCCAACGTACAATCATAGGATAACAAAATAGACTAACTACGATCACGAATATTCTACCAACGGGACATTAAAAACTGTAATATCTTATATTTCACTGAGTCGTGGCTGAATGACGACATGAATAACATACAGCTGATGGGTTTTATGCTGCATCGGCAAGATAGAACAGCAGCCTCCGGTGAAACAAGGGGTGGCAGTCTGTGTATATTTGTAAACAACAGCTGGTACACAAAATCTAATAGTAAGGAAGTCTCAAGGGTTAGCTTGCCTGAGGTAGAGTATCTCATGATAAGCTGTAGACCACACTATTTACCAAGAGAGTTTTCATCTATATTCTTCGTAGCTGTCTATTTACCACCACAAACCGATGCTGGCACTAAGACCTCACTCAATGAACTGTATACGGCCATAAGCAAACAGGAAAACGCTCATCCAGAGGCGGCGCTCCTAGTGGCCGGGGACTTTACTGCAGGGAAACTTAAATCCGATTTACCTAATTTCTACCAGCATGTTAAACGTGCAACCAGACAGAAAAAAAACTCTAGACCACCTTTACTCCACACACAGTGACACGTACAATGCTCTCCCTCATCCTCCATTTGGCAAATCTGACCATAATTCTATCCTCCTGATTCGTGCTTACAAGCAAAAACTAAAGCAGGAAGCACCAGTGACTCTGTCTATAAAAAAGTGGTCAGATGAAGCAGATGCTAAACTACAGGACTGTTTTGCTAGCACAGACTGGAATATGTTCCAGGATTCTTCAGATGGCATTGAGGAGTACACCACATCAGTCACTGGCTTCAATAAGTGCATCGATGACGTTGTCCCCACAGTGACTGTACGTACATACCCCAAACAGAAGCCATGGATTACAGGCAACATTCGCACTGAACTAAAGGGTAGAGCTGCCGCTTTCAAGGAGCGGGACTCTAACCTGGAAGCTTATAAGAAATCCCGCTGTGCCATCCAACGAACCACCAAACAGGCAAAGTGTCAATACAGGACTAAGATTGAATCGTACTACACCGGCTCCGACACTCGTCGGATGTGGCAGGGCTTGCAAACTATTACAGACTACAAAGGGAAGCACAGCCACGAACTGCCCAGTGACACGAGCCTGCCAGACGTGTTAACCTCTCTAGGGTAGGGGGCAGTATTTTCACGTCCGGATAAAAAACGTACCCGATTTAAACTAGTTACTACTCTTTTCCAGAATGGAGAATATGCATATAATTGGTAGATTTGGATAGAAAACACTCTAAAGTTTATAAAACTGTTTGAATGGTGTCTGTGAGTATAACAGAACTCATATGGCAGGCCAAAACCTGAGAAGATTCCACACAGGAAGTGCCCTCTCTGACCATTTCTTGTGCTTCTGTGGCATCTCTGTCGAAAATACAGGATCTCTGCTGTAACGTGACAATTTCTAAGGCTCCCATAGGCTCTCTGAAGGCGCCAGAAAATGGAATGAGATCTCTGCTGTCTCTGGGCTAGGTACAGGAGAGCTGTTTGTGAGTGGTCAGGCTGGTGGCTCAGAGACAGGAGATGCGCGGCCCCGAGAAGTGGCCATGTTTTTCTTTCAGCCTTTGAACGAAAACAACGTCGCCCGGTTGGAATATTATCGCTATTTTACGAGAAAAATAGCATAAAAATTGATTTTAAACAGCGTTTGACATGCTTTGAAGTACGGTAATGGAATATTTACAATTTTCTTTGTCACGACATGCGTCCGCGCGTCACCGTTCGTATAGGGACCTGAACGCACGGACAAAACAGAGGATATTTGAACGTAACTATGGATTATTTTGAACCAAAACAACATTTGTGGTTGAAGTAGAAGTCCTGGGAGTGCATTCTGACGAAGAACAGCAAAGGTAATCCAATTTTTCTTATAGTAATTCTGAGTTTAGTGAACGCCAAACTTGGTGGGTGTCAAATTAGCTAGCCCGTGATGGCGAGCTATCTACTCAGAATATTGCAAAATGTGCTTTGCCGAAAAGCTATTTTAAAATCTGACACCGCGATTGCATAAAGGAGTTCTGTATCTATAATTCTTTAAATAATTGTTATGTATTTTGTAAACAATTATCAAGAGTAATTTAGTAAATTCACCGGAAGTTTTCGGTGTGTTTGCTAGTTCTGAACGTCACATGCTAATGTAAAAAGCTGGTTTTTGATATAAATATGAACTTGATTGAACAAAACATGCATGTATTGTATAACATAATGTCCTAGGAATGTCATCTGATGAAGATCATCAAAGGTTAGTGCTGCATTTAGCTGTGGTTTGGGTTTATGTGACATATATGCTAGCTTGAAAAATTGCTGTGTGATTGTTTCTGGCTGTGTACTCTCCTAACATAATCTAATGTTTTGCTTTCGCTGTAAAGCCTTTTTGAAATCAGACAATGTGGTTAGATTAACGAGAGTCTTGTCTTTAAAATGGTGTAAAATAGTCATATGTTTGAGAAATTGAAGTTATAGCATTTCTAAGGTTTTCATATTTCGCGCCACTCGATTCCACTGGCTGTTGACTGGGTGGGACGATTTCGTCCCACATACCCGAGAGAGGTTAAATTACTTCTATGCTCACTTCGAGGCAAGCAACACTGAAGCATGCATGAGAGCATCAGCTGTTCTGGATGACTGTGTGATCATGCTCTCCGTAGCCGAAGTGAGTAAGACCTTTTAAAAGGTCAACATTCACAAGGCTGCAGGGCCAGAAAGATTACCAGGACGTGTACTCCGCGCTTGCGCTGACCAACTGGCAAGTGTCTTCACTGACATTTTCAACCTGTCCCTGTCTGAGTCTGTAATAACAACATGTTTCAAGCAAACCACCATAGTCCCTGTGTCCAAGAACACTCAGGTAACCTGCCTAAATGACTATAGACCCATAGCACTCATGTCTCTAGCCATGAAGTGCTTTGAAAGGCTGGTCATGGCTCACATCAACACCAGCATCCCAGAAACTCTAGACCCACTCCAATTTGCATACCACCCCAACAGATCCACAGATGATGCAATCTCTATTGCACTCCACACTGCCCTGTCACACCTGGACAAAAGGAACACCTATGTGAGAATGCTATTCATTGACTACAGCTTAGTGTTCAACACCATAGTGCCCTCAAAGCTCATCACTAATCTAAGGACCCTGGGACTAAACACGTCCCTCTGCAACTGGATCCTGGATTTGGGCGGCAGGGTAGCCTAGTGGTTAGAGTGTTGGATTAGTAACCGCAAGGTTGCAAGTTCAAATCCCTGAGCTGACAAGGTAAAAATCTGTCGTTCTGCTCCTGAACAGGCAGTTAACCCACTGTTCCTAGGCTGTCATTGAAAATAAGAATTTGTCCTTAACTGACTTGACTAGTTAAATAAAGGTCAAATATATATATTTTTTAAAATCCTGATTGGCCGCCCCAGGTGGTAAGGGTAGGTAACAACACATTTGCCACGCTGATCCTCAACACGGGGGACCCTTGGGTGCGTGCTCAATCCCCTCCTGTACTCCCTCATGACTGCATGGCCAGGCACGACTCCAACACTATTGTTAAGTTTGCAGACGACACAATAGTGGTAGGCCTGATCACTGACAACAATGAGACAACCTATAGGGATGAGATCAGAGACCTGGCTATGTGGTGCCAGGACAACAACTTCTCCCTCAATGTGATCAAGACAAAGGAGATGATTGTGGACTACAGGAAAAGGAGGACTGAGCACACCCCCATTCTCATCGACGGGGCTGTTGTGGAGCAGGTTGAGAGCTTCAAGTTCCTTGGTATTGTTGGGTTTTATTTCACTTATTAGATGTGATGCATTACCTTTTACAGTAGATGTAGGCCTAAGTATGAACGGACTGTAATGCACTAAGAGGTTTATATTGTATTAACATAGATTGAGCAACATATAATAGACATGACTAACTGGAGGGTTGCTGGCTAGTAGGAGTGTAGGCTGAGTAGACTCTTGACACACACGCACAATGCCTGGTTGTGGGGCCGCTCAAGGACAGGTGTACGGGAGGGGCTGGTAGAATGGAAGCAGAAACTGTCTTAACTGTAGCATAAAAACGGGCACTGTCCTTGGGTGTCTGACTCTCGGGTACACACATGAAGATAAGCTAGAAGACAACTATGCTTGGCAACAAAGATGCGTCTAGAGGCTGGGACCAGCCTGCACACCAACAATAGGATGAGTAAGTTTAAACCACGCTCATCCTCCCTCTGACAGGCCAGCAGTGAGCGGGAACTATCTCTGTCAGAGTATTTAATGAAGAACTTATGATGTCATTTTCAGTTCTCTGTTTGCCCTGCGAGGTGTTACAGTGAACCCGTATATACGAAGATTGCATTTACCATTTATTCTGCTTGACTAATTCTATTAAAAAACAGCTGAAAATATATTCAGTAGCCTAGTGTTAAATTTTGTTCTGATACCAGAATTGAATTGACGCAGCCCTAACAGTATCCACATCACCAACAAACTATCATGGTCCAAACACACCAAGACTGTCGTGAAGAAGGCACGACAAAGCCTAAGGAGACTGAAAAGATGTGGCATGGGTCCTCAGATTCTCAAAAAGTTATATAGCTGCACCATCGAGAGCATCCTGACTGGTTGCATCCCTGCCTGATATGGCAACTTCTCGGCCTCCGACCGCAAGACACTACAGAGGGTAGTGCGTACTGCCCTGTACATCACTGGGGCCAAGCTTCCTGCTATCCAGGACCTCTATACCAGGCGGTGTCAGAGGAAGGCCCTAAAAATTGTAAAAGACTCCAGCCACCCTAGTCATAGACTGTTCTCTCTGCTACCGCACGGCGAGCGGTACCGGAGCACCAAGTCTAGGTACAAAAGGCTTCTTAACAATTTCTACCCCCAAACTACAAGACTCATGAACAGCTTATCAAATGTCAACCCAGACTATTTTACGCTGCTGCTACTCTCTGTTAATTATCTAGGCATAGTCACTTTAATAACTCTACCTACATGTACATATTACCTCAATTACCTCGACTAACCTGTGCCCCAGCACATTGACTCTGTACCGGTACCCCCTGTATATAGCCTCGCTACTGTTATTTTACTGCTGCTATTTTTTCCTTAACACTTATTTTTCTTAAAACTGCATTGTTGGTTAAGGTCTTGTAAGTAAGCATTTCACTATAAGGTCTAAAGCTGTTATATTCGGCGCATGTGACAAATACAATTAGCTTTGGTTCGATTTGATTCCCAAACATTCTATGAATCTATGAAAACGTGAAAATGACCATATCTACTGTAAGTGTTCGCTTGTCAGAAAATGTAAAAAAAGTTGTCATTCTTCCTGGGGGTGTTGATGAACAGTTCCACTTTAAGGAATGCTCTGTTGTCTATGGTGCCTCTATCATCTAGGGATAGGTTACCAATGTCAGTCCAAGGTCGTAGAGAGGAAAGTGGGGAAAGAGAAAAGAGTAAATGGGGAGCCAGGGCAAGAAAGAGGGGGGTGAGAGACGAGAAAGAGCAATGGACGGGGAGGTAGAGAGATGGGATGTGAGGTGAGTAGATAATAGAGAAGAAGAGGAGTTAGGAAAGAGGGATGGAGATGGAAAGAGGGGGAGACAGTCCATCTGTAGTTAGCAATGTAAAACTATACCTCCAAAATCACGTTGTTGTCACGCCTAAGGCTGCTTGTCGACGAGACTAATCTGTAGTAGACACCTGGTATCAGAACAGCAGAATGGATGGATGGAAAAAGAAGAGGGATTAGGAAAGATGTATGAATAAATGAAGTAGTCTTCTGTCAGCACAATCTGTTGTGAGGATGAGTGTCTTCTCTTTTGTCACGGTGTGACATTCATGGACACGTGCACAAACACGCACACGCACAAATGTGTGTGTTTGTGTGTGTCCGTGCAAGTGTGAGTGACCTGAAAGGGAATCAATGGAGAGGGACACTGGAGAACACAAGACGTTGAAGGATCACCTCATTCACTCAAACTCTTCTCATCTTTCTTTTTATCTCTTCCATCCATCACCTATAGTAAAGAGAATAAAAAACAGTGGAAATGTGACCTCAGCTCTCTTATTCAAAGTAGCCATTAATGGTGACTTTAAGCCCTGTGTAGTATCATTTATTCATTTTGTGTTTAGAGAGAAAACACCTTCTAATGAGGAAAATCCCTCAAATCTTGCCAGAAGCACTAGTCTGTTATTTCGAGAATGTTGTGAAACTAGACTGAATTAATGCCTAGGTTTACTGATCTTAGACAGACACTGAGATCTAACACCCTTTTACAAACATACACAGGCATGTACACACATGAATTCAGGCATTCACACACACAACATGCAAACACAGACACAAATACAAACACAACAAATAGAAAGAGAGGGAAAAAGAAGGGAGGGAGGGAGGTAGATAGAGATGGACAATAACAGAAAGAGAAAAATATAGATGAAAGGAAAGAGATTTTTGTATAATAACATCATTAAAAAGCACAAACTTTATTTAATTGTCACAGACCTAAAAACATAGAACCAAGAGAGATAGATGAGACAGATCTTATGCTGCATTGAGCACTAGTCCAGTACAGAAGAGGCATGTCCCTATGGCTTTGTGTCTGGGGCAACCTGTCGAGGTCACCGGTGGGTCAGTGATGATATCATTTCTCCAGGGGGAAGTCTGGGAAATTAGGAAAATGTCTGAATCCTTTGCCTCATCCCTTCCATTGCAATGTATATTTCCCATATCCATTCACAGGAAGTAAATACGACATAAGACGTTTCAGATAGCGACCATCTGTAGCCTTTCGATCCAAGACACAACACTCTGCCTTTGAATAAACTAAGTGTTCACAAACGTATTGTAACAGTCTCAAAATAATAGTGATTTATCTGTCTGTGTGTCTCTTCATATTTTGAAGAGACACACGGACAGATAAATCACTGGACACCAGCTGTAGCCTATGGTCTTTACCACTCCAAATAAAGGTTGTCTGGAAGTTGACCATCACTAGTTGTTCAACCACTCTGCTTGACCAAAATAAGGCAAAGCAGTAACTGTCATGCATGGGGGGTAGGGGCAGTATGTACTGTGTGTGTGTGCAGGGGCTTTGATATCTGTCCCCAAGTCACCATAATCCTCTTCCATAAATCCCACTGTGGGCAGACCCATCTCCTAATCCCTAAACGACTCTACATCAGTACAGTACAGTACATGCACACACACACACAAATTAACTTTCACAGCATGCTTATATAGTTTTTTACAATCCCTTTGGCACTAATTTCAGAACCTTGTGGTCATTTTTCAAAACTCTAGACACAAAACTCACAACGGTCATCACTTGTAACACAGGCTGTCCAATGTTCAAAACATTGCATTGTGCATTCATATCTTTAAAGAAACCTTGCACTTTCAGAATCATTGGTTCAAATAACTCATTTATCATGAAATACCAAAGGAACATTAATTTAAATCACCCACCCACACACAAGATACCGATAGTTTCACTGTGTAGTTGTAATACAATATTTAATGATTGTACGAACATGTTTCATTATGGTACTACATGTAAATACATCACTGTAAAATGACTAGTAGAGAGAATATGACAGACACAGTGGAATCATTTAACAAAATCTGAAATGTATTGATGAAATACAATATAATCACAACATAGGTTTCTTTGAATCAAAGTAAAAATAATTAGCGACAAAAAAGAAAAAAACTACAGTAAAACGTCAACTGCAGTGTTCCTCATCTGGCTTACTGTAAAAAGCAAAACAAAGGATTGATTACTGTACTTCTATATTTCCATCAACCCTGTCTTGTGGATTTGGCCACAGGTTCTCATCCACATCACAATGAATATTTTCATTAGCCTAACAACTTAGGAAGAATCTTCAGGTATGGCGAGTCCAGGTGACACTGGTCTGCTGTGATGTCATTGCATGCATCATCCATGGCCTGGAGAAGGGTGGCTTGTTCGTGACGGCGCCTATCATATACAGTACATTCCACCTCCATGTGGACAAAAGTTCCTCAATTGGGTTTTAGGAAAGGAGAATATGGGGGTAAGTACAGGGTGGTAAATTGTGGATGGGCCTGAAACCATGCTTGCACCATTTGAGCATGGTTGAACCTGACATTATCCCACACAATGACATAGGTCACGCCATTAGCTACAGACCTGATTTAGCTCATCAAGGAAGGTTACAAGGAGAGCTGCGTTATATGATCCGATATGAGGTCTGCGTCCCACCACACCATCTTCCGATATAGTCTCACAGATGGTGATGTTGGCCCCACATTGTCCAGGCACTTGGATGGTTGCCTGCTGGCCAATGAAATTCTGACCTTTCCTCCTTGTCTTGGCCAGGTTGAAGCCTGCCTCATCCAAAAAGAGGAATTTGTGATGGTTTTCATCAGCATCCAGCTCCGTCACCCTCTAAAAATACATTTTGGAAAGAGAATTACTGATTACAATCATGTAGAATTTTGGGGGAATTTTTCACAACAAGCATCTTGAAACTGAACATACTCAGTCCTCAGTTGCTTCACTCGGTCTGCATTTCTTTTAAAAGGCACACGGTATAGCTTTTTAAGAGACACCTGGTGCCTTTTCAGCATGCTTGCAATAGTCGGCAAACTTATGGCTTCCACATTGTTGAACATGTTTTCATTGTCCAAGATGTGCTGCTGAATTTCTGTAAGGCGAAATCATTTCTGGCCCGAACCAAATTGACCACAGTCCGCTCTTGTTGGTCAGTCAGAATTTTGCCTCTGCCTCCCCTATTTGGCCTATTCTCAATTCTGAAGTGAAAATTACAGTAAGAACACATTTAGTCACATCCCCTACTATGTGGTACACATTGGCATGCAGTATAGAGTCATTTGACAATTGAGAGTAGCCTAATGTTTAGTGCATGCTGACGACTTACCGGTTCTCATTGCAGAAAGTTCTAATGATTGAGGACATGTTTGATCTTCTGAGGTTTGGTTGAATCATTGTCCTGCCATGATTTACGACATGGTCTACAACTATTGCTCGGATTTCATTGGACACTCTTTGCTGTTGTTGCCGCTGTCTTGGTCCGTGGCCTTTTCCTCTACCACGTTCCCCCACACCTCTCAAATGAGGCCCACAACCGCCTCTCAGAAGGGGAGCTTGTCCTGTTGAAAAACCAATGATAGTCCCACTAAGCCCAAACCGAGCTGACATTGTTTTATGCCCCATATACAGTTGAAGTCGGAAGTTTACTTACACTTAGGTTGGAGTCATCAAAAACCGTTTTTCAACCACTCCACAAATTTCTTGTTAACAAACTATAGTTTTGGCAAGTTGATTAGGACATCTGCTTTGTGCATGACACAAGTAATTTTTCCAACAATTGTTTACAGACAGATTATTTCACTTATAATTCACTGTATCACAATTCCAGTGGGTCAAAAGTGTGCATACACTAAGTTGACTGTGCCTTTAAACAGCTTGGAAAATTCCAGAAAAGGATGTCATGGCTTTAGAAGCTTCTGATAAGCTAATTGACATAATTTGAGTCAATTGGAGGTGTACCTGTGGATGTATTTCAAGGCCTACCTTCAAACTCAGTGCCTCTTTGCTTGACATCATGGGAAAATAAAAAGAAATCAGCCAAGACCCCAGGTAGAAAATTGTAGACCTCCACAAGTCTGGTTCATCCTTGGGAGCAATTTCCAAATGCCTGAAGGTACCACATTCATCTATACAATCAATAGTACACAAGAATAAACACCATGGGACCATGCAGCCATCATACCGCTCAGGAAGGAGACGCGTTCTGTCTCCTAGAGATGAACGTACTTTGGTGCGAAAAGTGCAAATCAATCCCAGAACAACAGCAAAGGACCTTGTGAAGATCCTGGAGGAAACAGATACAAAAGTATCTATATCCACAGTAAAATTAGTCCTATATCGACATAACCTGAAAGGCCGCTCAGCAAGGAAGAAGCCACTGCTCCAAAACCACCATAAAAAAGCCAGACTACGGTTTGCAACTGCACATAGGGACAAAGATCGTACTTTTTGGAGAAATGTCCTCTGGTCTGATGAAACAAAAATGTAATTGTTTGGTCATAATGTTTGGAGGAAAAAGGGGGAGGCTTGCAAGCCGAAGAACACCATCCCAACCGTGAAGCACTGGGGTGGCAGCATCATGTTGTCAGGGTGCTTTGCTGCAGGAGGGACTGGTGCACTTTACAAAATAGATGTCATCATGAGGAAAGAAAATTATATGGATATATTGAAGCAACCTCTCTAGACATGAGTCAGGAAGTTAAAGCTTGGTCACAAATTAGTCTTCCAAATGGACAATGACCCCAAGCATACTTCCAAAGTTGTGGCAAAATGGCTTAAGGACAACCAAGGTCAAGGTATTGGATTGGCCATCAATCCTATAGAAAATGTGTGGGCAGAACTGAAAAAGCGTGTGCGAGCAAGGAGGCCTACAAACCTGACTCAGTTACACCAGCTCTGTCAGGAGCTTCTGACCCACTGGGAATATGATGAAAGAAATAAAAGCTGAAACAAATAATTCTCTCTACTATTATTCTGACATTTCACATTCCTAAAATAAAGTGGTGATCCTAACTGACCTAAGACAGGGAATTTTTACTATGATTAAATGTTAGGAATTGTGTAAAACTGAGTTTAAATGTATTTGGCTAAGGTGTATGTAAACTTCCAACTGTAGCTGTACCATAATATTTGCGCTGTTAAGCATTCTGTAGCTGTAACTTTGTAAACCTCCAATTGTCTTAATATTCAACCCACTAAAACCTCCCAACATGTCTAGGTCTGTTGTCACTAAGACCATCAGAACATCTTATTGACTCATGACACAGCTTTGCGTCCTTAGGCAAGCCCTTAGCCGCTAATTGACGTAAGCCAGAGGGAAATATGGGCAGGTGCTTTTTAAGAGAATCAACCAAATAACATGGAAAACAGTCAGAAAAAAATAGTAACAATAATAGATAATACTAATAGAAATAATAACAGCACAATCTTATAAATGCATACTCATATTTAGAAAGTCCTAGCAAGGCTATAAGCATGTAATCCCAGTCTGCTCAGGTCATTGGATTCAATTTTTTGAATAGTGAAGAAAGAATGAAGAGAAAACAACCTAATATAGACCAATTCTTTATGTCCATAATATGCAAGATATGTTTAATGTAGTCCTCATTATATCCTGTTTTATTCCGACAAAAAAAGAAAGAAGGAAAAAGGAACAGATTCTAACGGACGCTAAATACTGCAAGTGAAAATGTGTCTTAAACGGAACCCAAACGGACATTAATTTGGGGACAGGTCGAAAAGCATTAAACATGTATGGCAATTTAGATAGTTAGCTTGCACTTGCTAGCTAATTTGTCCTATTTAGCTAGCTTGCTGTTGCTAGCTAATTTGTCCTATTTAGCTAGCTTGCTGTTGCTAGCTAATTTGTCCTGGGATATAAACATTGAGTTGTTATTTTACCTGAAATGCACAAGCTCCTCTACTTGGACAATTAATCCACACATAAAACGGTCAACCGAATCGTTTCTAGTCATCTCTCCTCCTTCCAGGCTTTTTCATCTATGAATTTATATGGTGATTAGCATCTACACTTTCATAGTATTACCACGACAACCGGCAAAACAGTTCGTCTTTCAATCACCCACGTGGGTATAACCAATGAGGAGATGGCACGTGGGTACCTGCTTCTATAAACCAATGAGGAGATGGGAGAGGCAGGACTTGCAGCGCGATCTGCACCAGAAATAGGAATGACTTCTATTTTAGCCCATGGCAACGCAGACGTTTGTTGGCGCACGCGAGCAGTGTGGGTGCAATAATTGAATAGATTCCTAAATCAGTCAGGGTATTAGGTATCACACTACCCATGAAGGAATATACACGTTTAACTTACAATCGACTATGGCACGATAGCCAATAATACATGTAGTACTGACAATCCAGAGCAAGTAAACCTATAAAACCTACCCCCTCTCCACCCATTTATTCCAGGGCCGTTGCTCTATCACCTCGGCTGTTTTACACCTAGGCCTATATCATTAGGATCAAGAATATAAAAGGTAGCATAAATAGCTTGTAGAAATATGTAATTTACCTCTCGCTTAGAGAAGTACTTCCATAAACCAGTTATTGTGTTTGTTCTACCGTTAACTATAACCCATTTGCCTGTGTGAATTGGAACAATAATAATCCTTTACATTTTTTATATTGAGATGTATTTTTTAAATGTAAAGTGTAATGACACCAATTATTTTAGGATTGTATAGGCCTACTCCAATAGAGACCCTATGCCGGTTTTTAATGTATAATCCTTTATCCTAGCCCTACAATACATCTATTCATATTTATTACGTTTTATCTTAAAAGGTAATTGTTCATTTAGCAGACGCTCTTATCCAGAGCGACTTACAATAGTGAATGCATACATTTCATACATGGCCCCCCGTGGGAATCGAACCCACAACCCTGGCATGGCAAACACCATGCGTTGCAAACACCATGCTCTACCAACTGAGCTACAGGGAAGGCACTATATAACAGCTTTTTAGTCATAATATACCCAACCTCTACAATTAGGCCATATCATACAAAAAAATAAAATAAATAACCTTGGTATTTCTAATGTACAATCTTCAAATTAAATAAATAAACAATCAAAAAGAAAAAAGGTCAGCCTTGCCCATCTTCGGCCTTCCCCTAAATCAAAACCTGATATTATGTCCATATAGTCCAAAGTTCCATATTGCCTAAATAAAAAAAAGAATAAATTCATCGTACCCATTCTGCATTACCATAAGTTCAACCTTATTTTAAGTCCACATAGTCCATGGTTACTGCATGAGTAAAAACAAATGACGAACATTCTACTTCTCTGCTCAGAGCCTTTTCAAAATGGGGTACAGGGCACATCGTCTCTCCACTATTTCATGGGGAAATTGTTCATTAATAGAGAACAGGGTGTTCTTCAATTCCCTACCCTGTTGTAACAAGGCAATTTTCATTTTGTAGTGGGTTAGCATAGCTACAATCGGACTGGGCCTTCCCTCTGCTCTGCCACCGAAATTGTGAGCCCTTTGAAAATCAATTATTTTCACCTGTTCGTCCGTCATTTTGAGATTACATTTCATGAACACCTTGGCTGTGTTGGAATACTCATACTAACCATACTATTTGTGAAGAAAATTGAGAATGTAGCATGCTTATTAGTCATAGTATGGATATAGTTAGTATGCCAAAAGTTCCCGAATGTCATACTATATTC
Source organism: Salmo trutta (assembly GCF_901001165.1). Classification (NCBI taxonomy): domain Eukaryota; kingdom Metazoa; phylum Chordata; class Actinopteri; order Salmoniformes; family Salmonidae; genus Salmo; species Salmo trutta. Next base: position 19,048,258 of record NC_042961.1, on the reverse strand, counting down.
GCCAAAATACGAAGTGTACAAGCAAAATTGTACAGAAAACACCCTTTTTCTTAATTGTTTTATTTGATTTCGAAAACTATTTAGAGTCATTAAAACATATACAAAACAAAATGTCTAAAAAATGTATTTGCAACATGTCTGTATTTGAATTGATATAATGTGGATTTGTATTATTTATTTTTTCTCCTCTTATTTCTTTGTGGAATCCCTCTGGCTGTTCTGTTTATGTTTTGCATGTTGCTGTTAATAAAAAAATTAAATACAAAAAAAAAAATACTACAAAATGTATTAAAAAAAGTTATTAAAAAAACAAGCAATGGACACTATTTCCGTACTTTTAGGGCCCATAATGCTATTCTTCAGAAAATGGGTGTGGCTTCACAACGTTTTCAGATTTGAAGAAAGTTATGGAAAATATGCAGCTGAAGTCCGAAGAGAGCGGCTACAAATTAGTTTATTTAACTAATTATGACAAATGTTAAGAAAATGTAATAAAGTAATGACTTTTCAAATAAGTTACGTTACACGTTATGTTGGCTGACTATGTTAGCTACGCTATCCTTATGAACCGCATAGCATAACATTACAGCAGTATGTACCGGGTATGTTAGCTACCTACTGTAACGTTAGTTGGCTACTAGTACATCGAACTTGACATTATATTTGATTTATGCTATCTAACAACCCACCCAACATTTATTGACTTGATTTTTCACGTCATTCATAGCTTAGCTAAGTGGTATAGTCGATGTGCGTTCTCAATGAACATTCGGGTGCTTTCGTAAATTTGCTCTGGCTATCTACTCCGATTTCAGAGCATTCTCATCCAATTGTTGCAGAGAGCAGAATAACTGATGAATTTATGATCTCTCAACACCCGTTGAATATAGCCGGTGTCAATAAACGTTGGCAAAAAAGCATAATTAAATTGTTGCCAGCAGCACAGTCACCAACACTCTGGATAACATGAAAAATGCCTAACCAGCTCTGCTAGGGCAAGTAAAATGGTCAGTGAGGTGTTCTCTCATTTGTCTGGAAGTAAGGTCAACTTAAAATAAAGAAAAACCCTGGAATGAGTAGGTGTGTGCAAACTTTTGACTGGTACTGTATGTAAATGAGTTATTTCTGCATTTAATTTTCAATGATTAGCAAAAATGACTCAAAACAAGTTTTCACTTTGTAATTATGGGGGATAAGTCAAGAGGTATTAATACTTTCTAAAGGCACTGTATTAGAATGAGCTTTGTGAAGAACACAGTATATGAATACACAGTGTGAAAAACAGTGTTTAATGTCTCTATATACACGGAACAAAAATATAAAACGTAACATGTAAAGTGTTGTTCCCATGTTTCATGAGCTGAGATAAAAGATCTCAGAACTTTTCCATATGCACAAAAAGCCTTTTTCTCTCAAATGTTGTGCACAAATTTGTTTACATCCCATAAGTCCCCCCAACAAAAATTTTAGAGAATTTGGCCATACGTCTAACCGGCCTCACAACTGCAGACCACGTGTAACCATGACATCCCAGGACCTCCACATCCGGCTTCCTCACCTGCGGGATCGTCTGAGATCTGACACCTGGACACCTGGACAAACTGTGGGTTTAAATATCCGAAGAATTTCTGCACAAACTGTCAAACAGTCCACACCAGGTTCTTGACCTGACTGCAGTTCCGCGTCGTAACCAACTTCATTGGGCAAATTCTCACCTTAGATGGCAACTGGCATGCTGAAGAAGTGTGCTCTTCACAGCTGAATCCTTGTTGCATTGCATTTTAACAATGGCAATTTGAATGCACCGTGATTAGATCCTGAGGCCCATAGTGGTCCGTTCTTCCGCCGCCATCACCTCATGTTTCAGCATGATAATGCACAGCCCCATGTTGCAAGGATCCGTACACAATTCCTGGAAGCTGAAACTGTCCCAGTTCTTCCATGGCCTGCATAATCACAAGACATGTTACCCATTGAGCATTTTTGGGATGCTCTGGATCGACGTGTAGGACACGTGTGCAACAGCGTGTTCCAGTTCCCGCCAATATCCAGCAACGTAGCACAGCCATTAAAGACAAGTGGGACAACATTCCACAGGCCACAATCAACAGCCTGATCAACTCTATGCGAAGGAGATGTGTTGCGCTGCATGAAGCAAATGGTACGGTATCACACCAGATACTGACTGGTTTACTAAAGGTATCTGAGACCAACAGTTTCCCAGTCATGTGAAATTCATAGAATTAATTGAATTTAATCCATTTATTTCAGTTGACTGGTTTCCTTATATGAACTGTAACTCAGTAAAATCTTTGAAATTGTTGCATGTTGTGTTTATATTTTGTTCGGTATAAATGAGATAGAAGCATTGGTTGTGTGTGTAGCCATTTGATTAGATGTTCAGGAGTCTTATGGCTTGGGTAATAGCTTTTTAGAAGCCTCTTGGACTTAGACTTGGCGCTCCGGTATCGCTTGCCGTGCGGTAGCAGAGAAAACAGTCTATCACTTGGGTGGCTGGAGTCTTTGTCAATTTCTAGGGCATTTCTCTGACACTGCCTGGTACAGAGGTCCTAGATTGCAGGAAGCTTGGCCCCGGTGATGTACTGGGCCATACACACTACCCTCTGTAGTGCCTTGCGGTCGGAGGCCAAGCATTTGCCATACCAGGCAGTGATGCAACCCATTAGGATGCTCTCTGGAGCAGGTTTTTATCAAGGACCTGTCTGTACTTTGCTTTGTTCATCTTTGCCTCGATCCTGACTAGTCTCCCAGTGCCTGCCACTGAAAAACATCCCCACAGCATATTCTGCCACCACCATGCTTCACCGTAGGCATGGTACTAGATTTCGCCCAGATGTGACGCTTGGCATTCAGGCCAAAGAGTTCAATCTTCGTTTCATCAGACCAGTGAATCTTGTTTCTCATGGTCTGAGAGTCTTTAGGTGCCATTTGCCAAACTCCAAGCGGGCTGTCATGTGCAGTTTACTGAGGAGTGGCTTCCGTCTGGCCACTCTACCATAAAGGCCTGATTGGTGGAGTGCTGCAGAGATGGTTGTCCTTCTGGAAGGTTCTTCCATCTCCACAGAGGATCTCTAGAGCTCTGTCAGATTGACCATTGGGTTCTTGGTCACCTCCCTGACCAAGGCCCTTCTCCCCCGATTGCTCAGTTTGGCCGGTCGGCGGAGCTCTATGAAGAGTCATAGTGGTTCCAAACTTCTCCCATTTAAGAATGATGGAGGCCACTGTGTTCTTGGGGACCTTTAATGCTGCAGAAAGGTTTTGGTACCCTTCCCCAGATCTGTGCCTCGACACAATTCTGTCTCAGAGCTCTATGGACAATTCCTTTGACCTCATGGCTTGGTTTTTGCTCTGACATGCACTGTCAGCTGTGGGACCTTATATAGACAGGTGTGTGCCTTTCCAAATCATGTCCAATCAATTGAATTAACACAGCTGGACTCCAGTCAAGTTGTAGAAACATCTCAAAGATGATCAATGGAAACAGGATGCACCTGAGCTCAATTTTGAGTGTCATAGCAAAGGGTCTGAAAGCATATGTAAATAATGTAAACTCAGCAAAAAAATAATTTGTCCCTTTTTCAGGACCCTGTCTTTCAAAGATAATTAGTAAAAATCCAAATAACTTTACAGATCTTCATTGTAAAGGGTTTAAACACTGTTTCTCATGCTTGTTCAATGAACCATAAACAATTAATGAACATGCACCTGTGGAACAGTCATTAAGACACTTACAGACAGCTTACAGACAGTAGGCAACTAAGGTCACAGTTATGAAAACATAGGACATTAAATAGGCCTTTCTACTGACTCTGAAAAACACCAAAAGAAAGATGCCCAGGGTCCCTGCTCATCTTTGTGAACGTGCCTTAGGCATGCTGCAAGGTGGCATGAGGACTGCAGATGTGGCCAGGGCAATAAATTGCAATGTCCGTACTGTGAGACGCCTAAGACAGCGCTACAGGGAGACAGGACGGACAGCTGATTGTCCTCACAGTGGCAGACCACGTGTAACAACACCTGCACAGGATCAGTACATCACACCTGCGGGACAGGTACTGGATGGCAACAACAACTGCCGAGTTACACCAAGAACGCACAATCCCTCCATCAGTGCTCAGACTGTCCGCAATAGGCTGAGAGAGGCTGGACTGAGGGCTTGTAAGCCTGTTGTAAGGCAGGTCCTCACCAGACATCACCAGCAACAATGTCGCCTATGGGCACAAACCCACCGTTGCTGGACCAGACTGGACTGGCAAAAAGTGCTCTTCAGTGATGAGTTGTGGTTTTGTCTCACCAGGGGTGATGGTCGGATTTGCGTTTATCGTCGAAGGAATGAGAGTTACACCAAGGCCTGTACTCTGGAGCGGGATTGATTTGGAGGTGGAGGGTCTGTCATGATCTGGGGCGGTGTGTCACAGCATCATCGGACTGAGCTTGTTGTCATTGCAGGCAATCTCAACACTGTGTGTTACAGGGAAGACATCCTCCTCTCTCATGTGGTACCCTTCCTGCAGGCTCATCCTAACATGACCCTCCAGCATGACAATGCCACCAGCCATACTGCTCATTCGGTGCGTGATTTCTTGCAAGACAGGAATGTCAGTGTTCTGCCATTGCCAGCGAAGAGCTCAGATCTCAATCTCATTGAGCACATCTGGGACCTGTTGGATCGGAGGGTGAGGGCTAGGGCCAATACCCCCAGAAATGTTCAGGAACTTGCAGGTGCCTTGGTGGAAGAGTGGGGTAACATCCTCTCACAGCAAGAACTGGCAAATCTGGTGCAGTCCATGAGGAGGAGATGCACTGCAGTACTTAATGCAGCATGTTACTTTTGATTTTGACCCCCCCTTTGTTCAGAGACACATTATTCCATTTATGTTAGTCACATGTCTGTGAAACTTGTTCAGTTTATGTCTCAGTTGTTGAATCTTGTTATGTTCATACAAATATTTACAGATGTTAAGTTTGCTGAAAATAAACGCATTTGACAGTGAGAGGACATTTCTTTTTTTGCTAAGTTTATTTTTTATTTTTTTATTTGTAATAAATTAGCAAAAAAATCTAAAAACCTCTTTTCACTTTGTTGTTATGGGGTATTGTGTGTAGATAGCTGAGGATTTTAAAAATGTAATCCATTTTCGAACAAGGCTGTAATGTAGAAAGTCAAGGGGTCTGACTTTCACGTTTACCGTGAATACGATCTACACGAATGCGGAAACATTGCCTTTAAAAGCTGCAATGCCTAACCTGCGGTTGGATTGCATCCCAGCCTTTGATCTGGCTTTCAGGCAATGGAAAGTTGAGTTGGCTTACAGAACGTTCTATGCACAATCCCTCTGATATGTCCCGATTGGTTAATCCACTGCCACAGCCAATGGGTTCAGTGAAAAAGGAATCCATGACTGCACTGCATAACAATCCTAGCTGTGTGCCTGAGCAAATCTCTCACTCTCTCCCTCTCTTTCTCTCTTTACCCATTGTGTTTGTAGACCAATATTTCATGTGAAAGTGGAGCCAGAGACATTGTGTACAGGGGTTCCTCTGCTCTCGATGCTCCCTCACCCTGGACCTGGGCTAATTGTTAAAGCTGTAGAGAGAGATAAGCACCAGGCATGCTGACTCTGTCTGACTGGGCCATTCATCCGGAACACACACACACTCACCAACATACTGTACAGGTGACTATCACATCTTACCATACAGACGCAACACAGGAGGACACTAACGATAAAGACACAGGAAAGCCTGTTTGAAGCGGAAGCATGGACAGTGAATGGGTGGATAGAGTCAAGGGCGGATGGACTACCTGCTCTCAGTCTCACGTCAGAATTAGACATTTATTCATGTTTCTCAAACGTCAAATTTCGAAGTTGTTCCAAAAGTCACATTTCGAAGTGATTAAGGTTAAGTTCAGGCATTAATATTTTACTGCAGTGGGCTAAATCACGGTCACAGAGCATTTCTTGGTAGCCTTAAACAAATCTAATTTGAAACTAAAGTATACACCTCACACACCTGTAAAAGAAGACACCATGTCAGATATAGAGTTGAAATGTATTCAATTCTGAGTTTGCATTCTAATATTACACTTTATATACACCACAGAAGACTGTAAAAGAACAAAACAATTTTTCACACTGTAGAACTTTTATTTAACCTTTATTTAACTAGGCAATTCGATCTAGCAACCTTTCGGTACTGGGCCAATGCTCTAACCACTAGGCTACCTGTCGCCCACAAAATACTGGATTTTCGGGTAGATTTTTTTAAATAAAGTTGATTTATTATGAAATTATGAAAAATATGAATAACATTCCACCCATGGGCCACTAGGTCATTTGACTGCAGAAAAGGGCTAGCTCCATATTTTTAAGGTTAGGCATTAACACCGAATGGTAAGGTAAGGGTTAAGGTTTGGGATAGACTTAAAACAAAAATATAAAAAATAACTTTTGGAATCAGTTAGTTGCTTACACTCATTTGCCATCCCCATCCACAACACCTTGGCAAAACCGAAACCTACTTGAAGGTACCAGCGCTCACTGTTGCCCCTAGTGGACGGTTTTCACATCATCTCCTGATGTCCTCAGACATGGATGGACGTCGAATACTGACTTGTATCACGGGTGACCTGGCTGGGATGGATGGTTGCGTAATCCAGCAATTTAGAGAAACTTTTTACTCCTGGTGTGACATTTTACTCTTAGATCTCAGTCAGCGTGTGTGTGTCTGTGTGTGTGACAGACAGAACCACAAAGGGTGTGTGTGTTTCTGTGTGTGTGTGTGTGTGTGTGTGTGTGTGTGTGTGTGTGTGTGTGTGTGTGTGTGTGTGTGTGTGTGTGTGTATATGAACGCACTCTGTGTGGTAACATTTTAGCATTCCACAGACAACCAGTGAAGCATAGCATTGCTAACCTCAATCCAAACCTAACGTTTGGCGAAATTACACTTAAACTTTCATGAGAGCAGCAGAAATATTTATAACTGAGTTGAAATTTGAAACATCCCTTTGAAGAAACACAGATGTATTATTCATTAACCTAAATTCTGAGATGTATTATGGGAAATGTTTCCAATTATGGAAGGTGATAAATTGGAAGGGAATTAGAGGGTAGAGGACAGATCCATGTAATGGCGCAATTCTACTAGATAAACCAAACCGTGCCGAGCCATGCCGGAACCAGCAAGAACTAGCCTTGTTGATTCTTGGTAGTTTTCCATTTGCCCTGGAACTGGCTCAGGATTAGGTTTAATTAGCGGGAAAAACTGCTAAAGTCCACAACCAATGATGAAATTCGACAGCGACATAGTTGTGATCCTCGGTGACTGGCATTTTTGGGAGGGAAATGTACTGGTAGAGTTAGCCAGGCTATTTTGTGCCATCCTTTTCAATTTTGTTTGTGGGCAGCAATTGAGACTAAACAGAATATAGGAGACAGCTGAAAAGAAACTGAGATATACACGATGTATCGTCATGCGAGGAGAGGATTTCTTCAGCTGGTTCAAACATGCGTATAAAGAAACGCTCGAGAGGTATGTGCATCTGTTTTGTGTATCTGTCTTTGTGAATTGTTCAAAACTTAGTTGGAATGAAGACAGCTGTTGCTTGCAATAGGGTGCAGTCCTGCAATACTGTATTAGTCTTGCAGTATTACTCTTGCAGTATGCTGTGTGTGATAGGCCCCTAGGAGGTATGTACAATCTATTTAGCTAGCTAGCTACATAATGTCTATCTATCTTTGGGATAGATATACATTGTACCAGTGGAGGCTGCTGAGGGGAGGTCGGCTCATAATAATGAATGATACCTTTCCACTTATTTCATTCCAGCCATTACCACGTGCATCGTCCTCCCCAATTAAGGTGCCACCAACCTCCTGTGCTTTGTACATACCTAGGCCTAACGCTACATCAAAGAAAACATACCGCAAGAGTAATATTGCAGACTGCACCTTATTGCAAGTGTAACATCTAGCTGTCCTCATTCATTACTGCAAGAAGAATTTAGCTGAACATTCTGATGAGAAACACTTCCTGACCTTAGCAGATGATAATTATTCAACCCAATCAACAATATTATCTCCACCTATTCTGTGGTGAGTTGATGTATGTCCTATTGACTGGAGTGGCCAGCTCACATTCTATTGATCACCTGGGTCCAGACGGTCTGATCAGGTGTCCATTACCATCTGGATGGTAATTGTAATTGCACTCAGGAAGTCTGTGAGTGGGGGGTGGGTGCCAAGGTAGAAACTATTTACCTAAGGAACATTACAATATCATGAAACTATATAAAAAATCTGCAATATACAGTATTGTATGTGTTTCAGATCTATCACGTTGCAGAGCCGCAGGCGAGCACCCACTGTCTGGAGCCAATCCCAGTCAACTGAGTGGTGGTACAACTGTGTTCCAGAATTTACAGACACCTAATGGATTGATAACTTCTGCTTGTCGGCAGAGATTTTCCAGTTCCTATGCAACAGGCTGAGTCTTGTTAATGTAAGCACAGTGTGTGATGGACAACTAGGTACATCAGCGTGGATTACACAGAATTGCTAAAACGAAGGTGGATGCTCTCTGGTGTGTAGGTAGCCAAAAGAAAGAGAAAATTACCACAAGACAAATAAACAATGTTTAATAACAGATTATCTTTTTTCTGTCTTTGTGATTTTCTCCCTCCCCTCACAGATACCCAGCTCCACCAACACCCTTTGGACAACAAAGCACCTGGACCAACAACAGAACTACTAGCATGATAGACCGAGCCTGGTCCCTTAGCTCAGTGGTTCTCTCCCTTTTTTGGTTACTGTACCCCCTATCACATGACTTTACCTTTGGGTATTAATACAGTACTACTATTATACTCCCTTATGTTAATTTTACCATTAGACCTATGTTCTTATACAGTTCGTTTTTTACCCTGTAAATACAATTGTGTAGCAGTGTATCTTCAATTTTTGACCAATGTTTTGTTTAAGTGAGAATGTTTAAGTGTATTGCTACAAAATGTACATTCATTTCATTGTTTAACAGTAGGCTAAATTCAATGAACAGTAATTGAAAGCCACATTCACAATGATTTTGGTGTAGGGAGTAATTGTATTTTACATAGAACTTCAGCTAGCTTAGTCCAGTTCAGTCTAGTGACATTCCTGCTGCTCATGTCTAATGTCCTTTTATGTCCTGGACAAACTGTCCAAAATACAGCTAGGAAGCTGTTCTTAAACGAGGCGGTCTGAGATATCTCAGCTGCCCTGGCTGACCTGTCTGATGCGCTGGCTGCTGCTTCATCTTCACGCAGCAAACATGAAGACAGCCAGTAAGTGCAGTTTTGTTCGCCAACCATGTATTAAACGTTATCCAGCAAAGGACAGTGTGGGGCCAACCAGATCTACCAACCAGAAACACCAATCATGCAAACAAAGGTTTTGGGTCAGAATATGATTAATTGAATCAGTGTGTCAGTTTTATATATATATACACTGCTCAAAAAAATAAAGGGAACACTAAAATAACACATCCTAGATCTGAATGAAATAAATAATCTTATTAAATACTTTTTTCTTTACATAGTTGAATGTGCTGACAACAAAATCACACCAAAATAATCAATGGAAATCCAATTTATCAACCCATGGAGGTCTGGATTTGGAGTCACACTCAAAATTAAAGTGGAAAACCACACTACAGGCTGATCCAACTTTGATGTAATGTCCTTAAAACAAGTCAAAATGAGGCTCAGTAGTGTGTGTGGCCTCCACGTGCCTGTATGACCTCCCTACAATGCCTGGGCATGCTCCTGATGAGGTGGCAGATGGTCTCCTGAGGGATCTCCTCCCAGACCTGGACTAAAGCATCCGCCAACTCCTGGACAGTCTGTGGTGCAACGTGGCGTTGGTGGATGGAGCGAGACATGATGTCCCAGATGTGCTCAATTGGATTCAGGTCTGGGGAACGGGCGGGCCAGTCCATAGCATCAATGCCTTCCTCTTGCAGGAACTGCTGACACACTCCAGCCACATGAGGTCTAGCATTGTCTTGCATTAGGAGGAACCCAGGGCCAACCGCACCAGCATATGGTCTCACAAGGGGTCTGAGGATCTCATCTCGGTACCTAATGGCAGTCAGGCTACCTCTGGCGAGCACATGGAGGGCTGTGCGGCCCACCAAAGAAATGCCACCCCACACCATGACTGACCCACCGCCAAACCGGTCATGCTGGAGGATGTTGCAGGCAGCAGAATGTTCTCCACGGCGTCTCCAGACTGTCACGTCTGTCACATGTGCTCAGTGTGAACCTGCTTTCATCTGTGAAGAGCACAGGGTGCCAGTGGCGAACTTGCCAATCTTGGTGTTCTCTGGCAAATGCCAAACATCCTGCACGGTGTTGGGCTGTAAGCACAACCCCCACCTGTGGACGTCGGGCCCTCATACCACCCTCATGGAGTCTGTTTCTGACCGTTTGAGCAGACACATGCACATTTGTGGCCTGCTGGAGGTCATTTTGCAGGGCTCTGGCAGTGCTCCTCCTGCTCCTCCTTGCACAAAGGCGGAGGTAGCGGTCCTGCTGCTGGGTTGTTGCCCTCCTACGGCCTCCTCCACGTCTCCTGATGTACTGGCCTGTCTCCTGGTAGCGCCTCCATGCTCTGGACACTACGCTGACAGACAGAGCAAACCTTCTTGCCACAGCTCGCATTGATGTGCCATCCTGGATGAGCTGCACTACCTGAGCCACTTGTGTGCGTTGTAGTCTCCGTCTCATGCTATCACTAGAGTGAAAGCACCGCCAGCATTCAAAAGTGACCAAAACATCAGCCAGGAAGCATAGGAACTGAGAAGTAGTCTGTGGTCCCCACCTGCAGAACCACTCCTTTATTGGGGGTGTCTTGCTAATTGCCTATAATTTCCACCTGTTGTCTATTCCATTTGCACAACAGCATGTGAAATTTATTGTCAATCAGTGTTGCTTCCTAAGTGGACAGTTTGATTTCACAGAAGTGTGATTGACTTGGAGTTACATTGTGTTGTTTAAGTGTTCCCTTTATTTTTTTTAGCAGTATATATATATATATATATATATATATATATATATATATATATATATATATATATATATATACACACAGTGCCTTTAGAAAGTATTCATAACCCTTGACTTATTCCACATTTTGTTGTGTTACAGCCTGAATATTTCTCACCCATCTACACACAATACGCCATAATGACAAAGTGAAAACATTTTTCGAAATGTGTGCAAATGTATTGAAAATTAAATACAGAAATATCTCATTTACTTAAGTATTTATACCCGAGTCAGTACTTTGTAGAAGCATCTTTGGTGGTGGCCACAGTGTCTTCTGATCCCTCCTGTCTCAGCCTCCAGTATTTATGCTGCAGTAGTTTGTGTCGGGGGGCTAGGGTCAGTCTGTTACATCTGGAGTATTCTCTTGTCTTATCCGGTGTCCTGTGTGAATTTAAATATGCTCTCTCTAATTCTCTCTTTCTCTCTTTCTTTCTTTCTCTCGGAGGACCTGAGCCCTAGGACCATGCCTTGGGACTACCTGGCATGATGACTCCTTGCTGTCCCCAGTCCACCTGGCCATGCTGCTGCTCCAGTTTCAACTGTTCTGCCTGCGGCTAACGAACCCTGACCTGTTCACCGGACGTGCTTGTTGCACCCTCGACAACTACTATGATTATTATTATTTGACCATGCTGGTCATTTATGAACATTTTAACATCTTGACCATGTTCTGTTATAATATCCACCCGGCACAGCCAGAAGAGGACTGGCCACCCCTCATAGCCTGGTTCCTCTCTAGGTTTCTTCCTAGGTTTTTGGCCTTTCTAGAGAGTTTTTCCTAGGGAGTTTTTCCTAGCCACCGTGCTTCTTTCACATGCATTGCTTGCTGTTTGGGGTCAGGTTTCAAGTCTGGGCATTCAACTGAGACTGCTCTTCTCTGTGTCACGGAGGCTCTCCGCACTGCTAAAGCTAACTCTCTCTCCTCTGCTCTCATCCTTCTAGACCTATCTGCTGCCTTTGATACCGTGAACCATCAGATCCTCCTCTCCACCCTCTCCGAGCTGGGCATCTCCGGCGCGGCCCACGCTTGGATTGCGTCCTACCTGACAGGTCGCTCCTACCAGGTGGCGTGGCGAGAATCTGTCTCCACACCACGTGCTCTCACCACTGGTGTCCCCCAGGGCTCTGTTCTAGTCCCTCTCCTATTCTCACTATACACCAAGTCACTTGGCTCGGTCATATCCTCACATGGTCTCTCCTATCATTGCTACGCAGACGACACACAATTAATCTTCTCCTTTCCCCCTTCTGATAACCAGGTGGCGAATCGCATCTCTGCATGTCTGGCAGACATATCAGTGTGGATGACGGCTCACCACCTCAAGCTGAACCTCGGCAAGACGGAGCTGCTCCTCCTCCCGGGGAAGGACTGCCCGTTCCATGATCTCACCATCACGGTTGACAACTCCCTTGTGTCCTCCTCCCAGAGTGCTAAGAACCTTGGCGTGACCCTGGACAACACCCTGTCGTTCTCCACTAACATCAAGGCGGTGACCCGATCCTGTAGGTTCATGCTCCACAACATTCGCAGAGTACGACCCTGCCTCACACAGGAAGCGGCGCAGGTCCTAGTCCAGGCACTTGTCATCTCCCGTCTGGATTACTGCAACTCGCTGTTGGCTGGGCTCCCTGCCTGTGCCATTAAACCCCTACAACTCATCCAGAACGCCGCAGCCCGTCTGGTGTTCAACCTTCCCAAGTTCTCTCACGTCACCCCGCTCCTCCGCTCTCTCCACTGGCTTCCAGTTGAAGCTCGCATCCGCTACAAGTCCATGGTGCTTGCCTACGGAGCTGTGAGGGGAACGGCACCTCTGTACCTTCAGGCTCTGATCAGGCCCTACACCCAAACAAGGGCACTGCGTTCATCCACCTCTGGCCTGCTCGCCTCCCTACCTCTGAGGAAGCACAGTTCCCGCTCAGCCCAGTCAAAACTGTTTGCTGCTCTGGCACCCCAATGGTGGAACAAGCTCCCTCACGACGCCAGGACAGCGGAGTCAATCACCACCTTCCGGAGACACCTGAAACCCCACCTCTTTAAGGAATACCTGGGATAGGATAAAGTAATCCTTCTAACCCCCCCCCCACAAAAGATTTAGATGCACTATTGTAAAGTGGTTGTTCCACTGGATATCTTAAGGTGAATGCACCAATTTGTAAGTCGCTCTGGATAAGAGCATCTGCTAAATGACTTAAATGTAAATTATGTAAATGTTTTAGGCTGGGTTTCTGTACAGCACTTTGAGATTTCAGCTGATATACGAAGGGCTATATAAATACATTTGATTTGATTTGATTACAGCTGTGAGTATTTGGGGTAAGTCTAAGAGCTTTGCATTGTAAAATATTTGCCCATTATTCTTTTTAAAATTCTTCAAGCTCTGTCAATTTGATTGTTGATAATTGCTAGACAGCCATTTTCAAGTCTTGCAATAGATTTTCAATCTGATTTAAGTAAAAACTGTAACTAGGCCACTCAGGAACATTCAATCTCATCTTTATCAGGATAAGGTAAGACCCAGATGCAGACTGTGTCGAAGTGACATTGTTTATTACAGCAATAGAGGCAAAGGTACAGGACGTCAGGCAGGCTCAGATGAGACAGAGATCAGAAATCCAGATAGGGGCAAAGGTACAGGACGGCAGGCAGGCTCAGGGGCAGGCAGAGTGGTCAGGTGGCCGGGTTCAGGGTCAGGACAGGCAAGGGTCAAAAACCAGGAGGGTGAGAAAAAGAGAGGCTGGGAAAAGACAGGAGCTGAAGGGCAAACAAGACCAACTGGCAAAAGACAGAGAACACAGGTATAAATACACAGGGGATAATGGGGAAGATCGGCGACACCAGGAGGGAGGTGGAGACAATTAAAGACAGGTGAAACAGATCAGGGCGTGACAGTACCTCCCTCTAGGGGTGCCACCTGGCGTCCTACCTGGGCAGGTGAAACAGATCAGGGCGGGACAGTACCCCCCTCTAGGGGCACCACCTGTCGTCCTACCTGGGCGCACACCTGGTAGACCAGGGTGCCGGCGGTGGAAGTCGTCAATGAGGGCTGGGTCTAGGATGTCTCCATAACCCTCCCAGTCAACCAGGTACTGGAAACCCCTGCCCCGTGGTCGAACCCTCAGGAGGCGTCTCACCGTGTACGGATGGCCATCTACGACACAGGGAGGAGGGGTGGGCCTGGAAATGGAAGACAAGGGACTGTGAGATAAGGCTTGATACGGGACACATGAAAGGTGGGGTGTATACAAAGGGTACATGGCAACAGAAGATGAACAGCAGAGGGGCTAATGACCTTGGAGATGGGGAAAGGGCTGTTAAACCGGGGGCACAGTTTGCGAGACTCCTCCCAGAGTGGCAGATCCCGGGTGGAGAGCCATACCTTCTCCCTGAGACGATACCGGGGTACCGAGGTCTGATGGCGATCCGCTTGTCGTTGATACCTGGAGGTGGTCTTGAGGGCCAACCGGTCTCTCCTCCAGGTACGATGACAGCGATGGACAAACATCTGGGCAGAAGGTATGTTGACCTCCTCTTCCTGCGCTCAGGGAAGAGCGGGGGCTGATACCCCAGGGAACACGCGAAGGGAGATAGGCCTGTGGCAGAGCAGGGAAGGGTGTTGTGGGCATATTCGACCCACACAAGCTGCTGGCTCCAGGTGGTGGGGTTGGTGAAGACCAGGCAGCGAAGGGGGGTCTCAAGGTCCTGGTTGGCTCGCTCCGACTGGCCCTTGGACTGGGGGTGGAACCCAGAGAACAGGCTGATCGACTACCCAATGAGGGTGCAGAATGCTTTCCAGAACTGGGATGAGAACTGAGCACCCTGGTCGGAGACCATGTCCACAGGCAGTCCATGGATCCGGAAGATGTGCTGCACCATGAGCTGGGCCATCTCCTTGGCAGAGGGAGAGGAATAAAGTGGGCGGCTTTGGAGAACTGATCTACCACGGTCAGGGTGGCGGTGTTGCCATCAGACAACGGAAGACCCGTGACAAAATCCAGGGAGATGTAACACCAGGGACAAGCAGAGGTTAGAGGAGACCGGCAGGAGCTTGCCGAGGAGTCTTGTTCTGTGCACAAACTGTGCAAGCGGCGACAAATGCGGACATGTCTGGGACCATGGTAGGCCACTAAAAGAGCTGTCACACAAAGACCAGGGTCTGACGGGCGCCTGGGTGGCAGGCCAGGCTGGAGGAGTGGGCCCACTCCAGGACTGCGGACGATGTCAGGAATGAACATCCGGTTATCAGGGCCCCCCCGGGGTTTGGCTGGGAACGCTACATCTCAGACCTGCTACCCTATTCCCCAGTTGAGTGCTGTCGCCAGGCATGAGGTGGAAAGGATAGTAATAGTTGTGGGGCTATAGGGGTGGGACAGTGCATCCGGCTTGACATTCTTGGATCCCGGCCAGTACGAGAGGGAGAAGTTGAACCTTGTGAAGAGCAGGGCCCATCTGGCTTGCCTGGAGTTGAGGTGATGGTGGTGCGGAGATACTCCAAGATCTTGTGGTCAGTCCACACGATGAACGGATGTTCTGCCCCCTCCAGCCAGTGCCTCCATTCCTCCAACGTCATCTTCACCGCGAGAAGCTCCCGATTCACCACATCGTAGTTCCTTTCCGTGGCATTGAGGCGATGGGAGAAGAAGGCGCATGGATGTAGCTTGAGGTCAAGGGCAGAATGCTGGGACAGTACAGCCCCCACTCCGAAGCATCGGCCTCCACGACGAACTGACGAGATGGGTCCAAATCAACCAGGATGGGAGCTGTGGTGAAGCGATGTTTGAGGTCCCGGGAAACGCCCGGTCCGCAGCTGGGGACCACATGAATGGAACCTTGGGCGAGGTGAGTGCTGACAGGGGGGAAGCCAGGGTGCTGTAACTCCAGATAAAGCGGCGATAGAAATTGGCGAACCTCAGGAAACGTTGCAGCTGGACCCTGGACGTAGGCTGAGGCCAATCCATCACTGCTGTCAGCTTCCCAGGATCCATCTGGACACTCCCAGCAGAGATGATGTAACCCAGAAAGGGGATGGTGGAGAGATGGAATTCTCCAGAAGACGTTTTCAGGACCTGCCGGATGTGGATTACGTGTTCTTGAGGAGAGCGGGAGAAGACAAGGATGTCATCAATGTAGACGAAGACGAACCGGTTCAACATGTCGCGGAGAACATTATTCACCAGAGCCTGGAACACAGCAGGGGCATTGTTGAGGCCAAAGGGCATGACCAGATACTCATAGTGGCCACTGGCCATGTTGAAGGTGGTCTTCCACTCGTCCCCCTCTTGTATCCGCACCAGGTGGTTGGCATTTTGTAGATCCAGCTTGGAAAACACAGTGGCCCCCCTGGAGCGGCTCGAAGGCTGAGAAGATGAGTGGTAGTGGGTAACGGTTCTTTTAACGATAATGTCGTTGTGTCCGCGGTAGTCAATACACAGACGCAGGGTCTTGTCCTTTTTTCCCGCCTGCGCCGGCGGGAGAGAAAGAGGGACGAATAAATCCAGCAGCTAGGGAGTCCCCAATGTAGGTGTCCATAGCCTTGGTCTCCGGTCCCGACAGAGTACAGAGTGGTGCTAGGGAGAAGGTCAATCCCGCAGTCATAGGGTCGGTGCGGGGGATGCGACGTGGCCCGGGCCTTGCTGAACACCTCCCGAAGGTCCTGGTACTCCGCGTGAATTGCAGAGAGGTCTGGGGCACCTTCCGAGCCCCCGTGAAGACGTCCCGGGGCAGGTTGTGCTGACTTCAGGCAATGGGTGTGGCAAAACGGGCTCCAGCTCATGATGGCACGAGAAGACCAGTTGGTAGAGCATGGTGTTTGCAACGCCAGCATGGTGTGTGCAACGCCAGGGTTGTGGGTTCGATTCCCACGGGGGGCCAGTACAAAAAAAATGTATACAAAAAAAATAATAAATGCATGAAATGAAATGTATGCATTCACTACTGTAAGTCGCTCTGGATAAGAGCGTCTGCTAAATGACTAAAATGTAAAAATGTAAATTGTGTCGTTTGAGCCAGAAGAATCCCAATACCACGGGAATCAGAGGGGACTTGATGAGCAGGAACTGGATGGCCTCGCTGTGGTTCCCTGACACCCGTAGGTAGATGGGAGTGGTGTTGTGGGTGACTCGGCCTATAGTGCGCCGTCCAGTGCTCTAACGTCCATGGGAATGGAGAGGGGCTAAGTGGGGATTTTTAGCTCAGACGCCAGAGTAGCGTCCAAAAAACTATCATCGGCCTCCGAGTCAATGAGAACCCGAAGAGATTTGGACTGGTCTCCCCACAGTAGAATGGCATGAAAAGGGGTTTAAGCACGGGAAGCAGGAACATTCTACATATGGCCCACCAGGGTCCTTGCTCCTATCGGTGAGCCTGGCTTCTTTAGAAGACAAGAAATAACCAAGAGTCCCGCAATACAGACAACTCTTCGTGTTGATCCTATATTGCCGTTCCGCTGGCGACAGCCCAGCTCTGCTTAGTGGCATAGGCTCAGGAAGCAGTGGCTCGGCCATCTTCGACAGCCCTCAGGGCAGGTCGGGAAGCCTCGCGTCCTCTCAGCAACGAGACCGTCGGGAGCTTCCGGGTTGACTCGGGGGCAAGGTGGGAGCCCTGGGCGTGTGAGCGAAATCAAATTTCCTCTCCCTCCGTCGTTCCCGTAGATGCCAATCAATTTGGATGGTCAAAGCTATGAGGGAATCGAAACCCAAAACAAACACGTATGCAAAACACACAGGGATGTAACCCAAACAAAAGAGCAAGGTTAAACCTCTAATAAATACACTGGACGAGACACGTAATAACAATGCACGGGACGAGACTTGTAATAATGCATGGGACGAGACCCGTAATGACAATGCACAAAACATGCAGCACGAAAGCCGAAACAACAACACAGGTACTCACAGGATCAACGGACATGGTAACAATAACTGAACACCACAATGGTTAACAAAGGGCACATACATTTATATAAAATTACTAATCAGGGGGAAATAGGAACCAGGTGTGCGTAATTAGACAAGACGGTCCGGGGTTGGTGGTAATGAACCAGTTCAGCGACACCTAGAAGCCGGTGACGTAGAACTCTGGAAGTGGTGCACGGAATGAGCAGCAGTACCAGAGGGATACATGATACCAATGTCTGTTAGAAAGAACTGAACCAGGTTTTCCTCTAGGATTTTGCCTGTGCTCGTATTCCATTTATTTTTATTCTAAAAGACTCCCTAGTCCTTGCCCATGACAAGCATACATTATGCAGCCACTACCATGACTGAAAATATGAAGAGTGGTACTCACTGATGTGTTGGATTTGCCCCAAACATAATGCTTTGTATTCAGGACAACATTTTCTTTGCCACATTTTTTGCAGTATTACTTAAATGCCTTGTTGCAAACAGGACATATGTTTTGGAATATTTTTATTCTGTACAAGCTTCCTTCTTTTCAATCTGTCATTTACATTAGTATTGTGGAGTAACTACAATGTTGTTGATCCAACCTCAGTTTTCTCATATCACAATAATTAAACTCTGTAACTGTTTTAAAATTGCAGACTTTTTTTGCAGACTTGTTTACGCTGCTGTGCGTTTCTGTTGCCGATCTTACTTTGCTACCTGACGGTTTTTACTTTTTCATTACCATATATTTTTACTTTTTCCCTCACTCAACTTTTTTCATTCAACTTTCTTACCCCGGAGGTTTTATCTGGACATGGTTCGTCAGGACTTCAAACAGCCGAAGCTAAGTAACATTAACATGATGCCTTCTAATTGCAGTCGTTGTACTTATAATATACAGGAGAACGATCGCCTTACGGCAAGGATAGCTGTGCTGCAAGCCCAGCTTCAGACGCAATCGTTAGGCAAGGGTAATTTCAGTGTAGGAAAGGATGAAACAGCGTCTGTGCCACCAGCAAGTACAGATAGTAACGTTAGTATAAACCCCCTCGCACGGTCCCCGCAGCCGGACAACTTTCTCATGGCTTCTGGAGGGAAACGCTGTAGGAATGCTCAACCGGTGTTGCTTATTCAGCCGACAGAAACTTTCAACCGGTTCTCCCCATTAAGCGAGTCGGAGTCGGAGGCCGAGACTTCTCTGGTCTCTACTCCTCCCGTTGTGGGGTCTGAGACGCCGAAGGCTCCCACCATTAGCTCTGACAAATTGAAAACCCTAGTCATTGGCGACTCCATTACCCGCAGTATTAGACTTAAAACGAATCATCCAGCGATCATACACTGTTTACCAGGGGGCAGGGCTACCGACGTTAAGGCTAATCTAAAGACGGTGCTGGCTAAAGCTAAAACTGGCGAGTGTAGAGAGTATAGAGATATTGTTATCCACGTCGGCACCAACGATGTTAGGATGAAACAGTCAGAGGTCACCAAGCGCAACATAGCTTCAGCGTGTAAATCAGCTAGAAAGGTGTGTCGGCATCGATTAATTGTCTCTGGCCCCCTCCCAGTTAGGGGGAGTGATGAGCTCTACAGCAGTCTCACAACTCAATCGCTGGTTAAAAACTGTGTTCTGCCCCTCCCAAAAGATAGAATTTGTAGATAATTGGCCCTCTTTCTGGGACTCACCCAGAAACAGGACCAAGCCTGGCCTGTTGAGGAGTGACGGACTCCATCCTAGCTGGAGGGGTGGGAACATAGACAGGGCTCTAACTCCTCTAGCTCCACAATGAAATAGGGTGCAGGCCAGGCAGCAGGCTGTTAGCCAGCCTGCCAGCTTAGTGGAGTCTGCCACTAGCACAGTCAACGTAGTCAGCTCAGCTTTCCCCATTGAGACCGTGTCTGTGCCTCGATCTAGGTTGGGCAAAATTAAAAATGGCGTTTTTTTCACTTTAGTAATCTCACTAGTATAAAGACCTCCTCCATTCCTGCCATTATTGAAAGAGATTGTGATACTTCACATCTCAAAATTGGGTTTCTTAATGTTAGATCCCTCACTTCCAAGGCAGTTATAGTCAATGAACTAATCACTGATCATAATCTTGATGTGATTGGCCTGACTGAAACATGGCTTAAGCCTGATGAATTAACTGTGTTAAATGAGGCCTCACCCCCTGGTTACACTAGTGACCATACCCCCCGTGCATCTGGCAAAGGCGGAGGTGTTGCTAACATTTACGATAGCAAATTTCAATTTACAAAAAAAACAAAAAAAACAATGACGTTTTCGTCTTTTGAGCTTCTAGTCATGAAATCAATGCAGCCTACTCACTCACTTTTTATAGCTACTGTTTACAGGCCTCCTGGGCCATATGCAGTGTTCCTCACTGAGTTCCCTGAATTTCTATCGGATCTTGTAGTCATAGCAGATAATATTCAAATTTTTGGTGACTTTAACATTCACATGGAAAAGTCCACAGACCCACTCCAAAAGTATTTCGGAGCCATCATCGACTCAGTGGGTTTTGTCCAACATGTCTCTGGACCTACTCACTGCCACAGTCATACTCTGGACCTAGTTTTTTCCCATGGAATAAATGTTGTGGATCTTAATGTTTTTCCTCATAATCCTGGATTATCGGACCACCATTTTATTGCGTTTGCAATTGCAACAAATAATCTGCTCAGACCCCAACCAAGGAGCATTAAAAGTCGTGCTATAAATTCTCAGACAACCCAAAGATTCCTTGATGCCCTTCCAGACTCCCTCTGCCTACCCAAGGATAAGAAACTAGCTCATAAGAAGCTCATAAGAAACTAGCTCATAAGAAACTAGCTCCCTGGTATACAGAAAATACACGAGCTCTGAAGCAAGCTTCCAGAAAATTGGAACGGAAATGGTGCCACACCAAACTGGAAGTCTTCCGACTAGCTTGGAAAGACAGTACCGTGCAGTATCGAAGAGCCCTCACTGCTGCTCGATCATCCTATTTTTCCAACTTAAAAACCTCTTACATCTAGATGTTCCGCTAGCGGAACGTCTGCTCCAATATCAAATGATGGGCGGGGCGCGAAATACAAACTCCTCTAAAATCCCAAAACTTCCACTTTTCAAACAAATGACTATTTTACAGCTATTTAAAGACAAGACTCTCCTTTATCTAACCACACTGTCCGATTTCAAAAAGGCTTTACAGCGAAAGCAAAACATTAGATTATGTCAGCAGAGTACCCAGCCAGAAATAATCAGACACCCATTTTTCAAGCTAGCATATAATGTCACAAAAAACAAAACCACAGCTAAATGCAGCACTAACCTTTTATGATCTTCATCAGATGACACACCTAGGACATTATGTTATACAATACATGCATGTCTGTTCAATCAAGTTCATATTTATATCAAAAACCAGCTTTTTACATTAGCATGTGACGTTCAGAACTAGCATTCCCACCGAACACTTCTGGTGAATTTACTAAATTACTCACGATAAACGTTCACAAAAAGCAAAACAATTATTTTAAGAATTATAGATACAGAACTCCTCTATGCACTCGATATGTCCGATTTTAAAATAGCTTTTCGGATGAAGCACATTTTGCAATATTCTAAGTACATAGCCCGGCATCACAGGGCTAGCTATTTAGACACCCAACCAGTTTAGCCTTCACCAAAATCACATTTCCTATAAGAAAAATGGTCTTACCTTTCTTGTTCTTCGTCAGAATGCACTCCCAGGACTTCTACTTCCATAACAAATGTAGGTTTGGTCCCAAATAATCCATCGTTATGTTCCATCAGCGACGTTTTGTTCGTGCGTTCTAGACACTATCCCAATGCTAAATCACGGTCGTGCACATGGCGCAGAATGTGACAAAAAAATTCTCAATATTCCATTACCGTACTTCGAAGCATGTCAACCGCTGTTTAAAACCAATTTTTATGCAATTTATCTCGTAGAAAAGCGATAATATTCCGACCGGGAATCTGCATGCCTGTACATTGAGGGAAAAACCGAAAGCCGGGGGCGGGGCGGGTCGCGAGCGTAAGCATTTCCCCACTGAGAGACCACTTAGCTTTTGCTCTCCTTTGTTTCAGCCAGGGCTTTGAATTACGTCATTCCTGTTTTTCCCGGGCTCTGAGACCCCATTGGAGCCGTGGGAAGTGTCACGTAACAGCAGAGATCCTTAGTTTTTGGAAGAGATGTCAAAGAAAGCAAATAAATGGTCAGACAGGGTACTTCCTGAACAGAACCTTCTCAGGTTTTTGCCTGCCATAGGAGTTCTGTTATACTCACAGACACCATTCAAACAGTTTTAGAAACTTTGGAGTGTTTTCTCTCCAAAGCTAATAATTATATGCATATTCTAGTTTCTGGGCAGGACTAATAATCAGATTAAATCGGGTACGTTTTTTATCCAGCCGTGAAAATACTGCCCCCTAGCCATAAGAGGTTAATTGAGGAAAATAAGAACAATCCAAAATGTATTTTTGATACTGTCGCAAAGCTAACTAAAAAGCAGCATTCGCAAATGGAGGATGGCTTTCACTTCAGCAGTAATAAATTTATGAACTTCTTTGAGGAAAAGATCATGATCATTAGAAAGCAAATTACCGACTCCTCTTTAAATCTGGGTATTCCTCCAAAGCTCCATTGTCCTGAGTCTGCACAACTCTGCCAGGACCTAGGATCAAGGGAGATACTAAAGTGTTTTAGTACTATATCTCTTGACACAATGATGAAAATAATCATGGCCTCCAAACCCTCAAGCTGCATACTGGACCCTATTCCAACTAAACTACTGAAAGAGCTGCTTCCTGTGCTTGGCCCTCCTATGTTGAACATAATAAACGGCTCTCTATCCACCGGATGTGTACCAAGCTCACTAAAAGTGGCAGTAATAAAGCCTCTCTTGAAAAAGCCGAATCTTGACCCAGAAATTATAAAAAACTATCGGCCTATATCGAATCTTCCATTCCTCTCAAAAATTATAGAAAAAGCTGTTGCACAGCAACTCACTTCCTTCCTGAAGACAAACAATGTATACGAAACGCTTCAGTCTGGTTTTAGACCCCATCATAGCACTGAGACTGCACTTGTGAAGGTGGTAAATGACCTTTTAACCTGTCTGGGCTAGGGGGCAGTATTGAGAATTTTGGAAAAAATATGTTCCCATTTTTAACTGCCTCCTACACCAACTCAGAAGCTAGAATATGCATATTATTGTTCAGGTTTGGATAGAAAACACTCTGAATTTTCTAAAACTGTTTGAATGGTGTCTGTGAGTATAACAGAACTCCTATGGCAGGCAAAAACCTGACAAGGTTTCAAGCAGGAAGTACCCTGTCTGACAAGGAGTCGTGCGTCTTGCATCTTTTTATTGAAAAGTAAGGATCTTAGCTGTAACGTGACAATTCCCAGGGCTCCGATAGGCTCTCAGAGCCCGGGAAATAACTGAAGGTTTACGAGGGAGCCTCAGGCTGAAACACATTATCACCTTTTGTAAGTGGCTGCTCCGAGGACCTTTGAATGAGGCGCGTGCACGAGTCGCTCCTGAGGAGAAATTTTATTCGGCTGTTTAGGCTCAATGCATACTCCCGGTCGGAATATTATCACTTATCTACGAGTTAAATGGCATAAAAATTGGTTTTAAACAGCGGTTGACATGCTTCGAAGTACGGTAATGGAATATTTAGACATTTTTGACACGCCAATGCGCCATGCGCGGGACCGTGAAGAAGCATTCTGATAGTGTCTAGAAGAACAAGAAAGGTAAGACCATTTTTCTTATAGGAAATGTGATTTTGGTGGAGGCTGACCTGGGTGGGTATCTAAATAGCTAGCCCTGTAATGCCGGGCTATGTACTTAGATTATTGCAAAATGTGCTTCATCCGAAAAGCTATTTTAAAATCGGACATATCGAGTGCATAGAGGAGTAATGTATCTATAATTCTTAAAATAATTGTTATGCTTTTTGTGAACGTTTATCGTGAGTAATTTAGCAAACTGTTAGTAAATTCCCCGGAAGTTTGCGGGGGTTATGCTTTTTCTGAACGTCACATGCTAATGCAAAAAGCTGTTTTTTGATATAAATATGAACTTGATTGAACAGACATGCATGTATTGTATAACACAATGTCCTAGGTGTGTCATCTGATGAAGATCATCAAAGGTTAGTGCTGCATTTAGCTGTGGTTTGGGTTTATGTGACATGATATGCTAGCTTGAAAAATGGGTGTCTGATTTTTTCTGGCTGGGCACTCTGCTGACATAATCTAATGTTTTGCTTTCATTGTAAAGCCTTTTTGAAATCGGACAGTGGGGTTAGATTAACGAGATTCTTGTCTTTAAATAGCTGTAAAATAGTCATATGTTTGAGAAATTGAAGTAATAGTATTTCTAACGATTCAAAAATCGCGCCACTGGAATTTCAGTAGCTGTTACGTAGGTGGGACGAGTTCGTCCCACATACCCCAGAGAGGTTAATGACGTCAGACCGAGGCTCTGCATCTGTCCTCGTGCTCCTAGATCTTAGTGTCGCTTTTGATACCATCGATCACCACATTCTTTTGGAGAGATTGGAAACCCAAATTGGTCTACATGGACAAGTTCTGGCCTGTTTTAGATCTTATCTGTCGGAAAGATATCAGTTTGTCTCTGTGAATGGTTTGTCCTCTGACAAATCAATTGTACATTTCGGTGTTCCTCAAGGTTCCGTTTTAGGACCACTATTATTAAATTTCCCTGCTATGCGGATGACACACAGCTGTACATTTCAATGAAACATGGTGAAGCCCCAGAATTGCCCTCGCTAGAAGCCTGTGTTTCAGACATAAGGAAGTGGATGGCTGCAAACATTCTACTTTTAAACTCGGACAAAACAGAGATCCTTGTTCTAGGTCCCAAGAAACAAAGAGATCTTCTGTTGAATCTGACAATTAATCTGGATGGTTGTACAGTCGTCTCAAATAAAACTGTGAAGGACCTCGGCGTTACTCTGGACCCTGATCTCTCTTTTGAAGAACATATCAAGACTGTTTCAAGGACAGCTTTTTTCCATCTACGTAACATTGCAAAAATCAGAAACTTTCTGTCCAAAATGACGCAGAAAAATGAATCCATGCTTTTGTTACTTCTAGGCTGGACTACTGCAATGCTCTACTTTCCGGCTACCCGGAGAAGGCACTAAACAAACTTCAGTTAGTGCTAAATACGGCTGCTAGAATCCTGACTAGAACCAAAAATTTGATCATATTACTCCAGTGCTAGCCTCCCTACACTGGCTTCCTGTTTAGGCAAGGGCTGATTTCAAGGTTTTACTGCTAACCTACAAAGCATTACATGGGCTTGCTCCTACCTATCTTTCCGATTTGGTCCTGCCGTACATACCTACACGTACGCTACGGTCACAAGACGCAGGCCTCCTAATTGTCCCTAGAATTTCTAAGCAAACGGCTGGGCTTTCTCCTATAGAGCTCCATTTTTATGGAATGGTCTGCCTACCCATGTGAGAGACGCAGACTCAGTCTCAACCTTTAAGTCTTTACTGAAGACTTATCTCTTCAGTAGGTCCTATGATTAAGTATAGTCTGGCCCAGGAGTGTGAAGGTGAACGGAAAGGCTGGAGCAACGAACCGCCCTTGCTGTCTCTGCCTTGCCGGTTCCCCTCTTTCCACTGGGATTCTCTGCCTCTAACCCTATTACAGGGGCTGAGTCACTGGCTTACTGGTGTTCTTCCATGCCGTCCATGGGAGGGGTGCGTCACTTGAGTGGGTTGAGTCACTGACGTGGTCTTCCTGTCTGGGTTGGCGCCCCCCCTTGGGTTGTGCCATGGCGGAGATCTTTGTGGGCTATACTCGGCCTTGTCTTAGGACGGTAAGTTGGTGGTTGTAGACATCCCTCTAGTGGTGTGGGGGCTGTGCTTTGGCAAAGTGGGTGGGGTTATATCCTACCTGTTTGGCCCTGTCCGGGGGTATCATCGGATGGGGCCACAGTGTCTTCTGATCCCTCCTGTCTCAGCCTCCAGTATTTATGCTGCAGTAGTTTATGTGTCGGGGGGCTAGGGTCAGCCTGTTACATCTGGAGTATTTCTCTTGTCTTATCCGGTGTCCTGTGTGAATTTAAATATGCTCTCTCTAATTCTCTCTTTCTCTCTTTCTTTCTTTCTCTCGGAGGACCTGAGCCCTAGGACCATGCCTCAGGACTACCTGGCATGATGACTCCTTGCTGTCCCCAGTCCACCTGGCCATGCTGCTGCTCCAGTTTCAACTGTTCTGCCTGCGGCTAACGAACCCTGACCTGTTCACCGGACGTGCTTGTTGCACCCTCGACAACTACTATGATTATTATTATTTGACTATGCTGGTCATTTATGAACATTTTAACATCTTGACCATGTTCTGTTATAATATCCACCCGGCACAGCCAGAAGAGGACTGGCCACCCCTCATAGCCTGGTTCCTCTCTAGGTTTCTTCCTAGGTTTTTGGCCTTTCTAGGGAGTTTTTCCTAGGGAGTTTTTCCTAGCCACCGTGCTTATTTCACATGCATTGCTTGCTGTTTGGGGTTTTAGGCTGGGTTTCTGTACAGCACTTTAAGATTTCAGCTGATGTACGAAGGGCTATATAAATAAATTTGATTTGATTTGATTTGATTGGCCTCATGTTGAAATCCCTGAGCGGTTTCCTTCCTCTCTGACAACTGAGTTAGGAAGGATGCCTGTATCTTTGTAGTGACTGAGCTTATTGATACACCATACAAAGTGTAATTAATAACTTCACCGTGTTCAAAGGGATATTCAGCTTCTGTTTTTATTATTATTTGTATATATATGTAACGCCCTGGCCATAGAGAGGGGTTTTTGTTATTTATTTTGGTTAGGCCAGGGTGTTACATTGTGTGGGCGTTCTATGTTCATTTTTCTATGTTTTTGTATTTCTTTGTTTTGGGCCGTGTGTGGCTCCCAATCAGGCACAGCTGTAGTTCGTTGTTGCTGATTGGGAGTCACACATAAGGAGCCTGTTTTTCCTTTGGGTTTTGTGGGGGATTGTTTCTGTTTAGAGTGTTTCCTAACAGGACTGTTTTGCTGTCGTGTTTTGTTCATTTTTGTAGTGTTCTCTTTGTTTGAATTAAATTTCAAGATGAACACGAACTCCGCTGCACCTTGGTCTACTCTCTCTTCCGACAGCCGTTACAGAATCCCCCACCAAAAACGGACCAAGCAGCGGAGGAAGGAGAAGCACCAGGAGAGGGGAGATATGGACTCATGGACTTTTGAGGAGATGGAAAGGTGTGTTCAGGATTCCTGGAGATGGGAGGAATTGCTCGACGGAGGTGGACCGTGGGTTCAGGCTGGGGAGTATCGCCGCCCGCAGTGGGAGATCGAGGCGGCGATAGCTGAGAGGCGCTGGTATGAAGCGAGGGAGCGCAACAGGCACGAGAGGCAGCCCCCAAAAAATGTTTGGGGGGGGCACACGGGGAGTGTGGCGGAACCAGGAAGGAATTCTGGGCCAACTCCCCATGCTTACGGCGGGCAGCGTGGTACTGGTAAGGCACCGTGTTATGCTGTGAAGCGCACGGTGTCTCCAGTGCGCGTGCATAGCCCGGTGCGCTATAGGCCAGCCCCCCGCGGCTCTGGCGCAAGTGCCATGCGAGTGCAGGCATCGAGCCAGGACGGATTGTGCCGGCTCAGCGCGTCTGGTCTCCGGTGCGCCTTTTCGGTCCAGGGCGCTGGGAGGGTCCAGTTCGCCCAATGCCTGCGCTTCGCCCGTGCCGGGCCAAAGTGGGCATTCAGCCTGGAGTCTGGGTAAATAGCCTACGCACCAGAACTCAGCCCGGTTTATCCTGTGCCTCCTCCTCGGACCAGGCCTCCAGTGGGTCGCTCCAGCCTGGTTTATCCTGTGCCTCCTCCCAGGACCAGGCCCCCTGTGGGTCTCTCCAGCCTGGTTTATCCTGTGCCTCCTCCCAGGACCAGGCCTCCTGTGGGTCTCCCCAGCCTGGTGAGTCCAGCGCCTGCGCCCAGAGCCAGGCCTCCTTCATGTCTCCCCAGCCTGGTGAGTCCTGGGCCAGAGCCGCCAGAGCCGCCCGCCAGTCCGGAGCCGCCAGAGCCGCCCGCCAGTCCGGAGCCGCCAGAGCCGCCCGCCAGTCCGGAGCCGCCAAATCATTACATTTTTTATTCATAAAAAAAAAATCTACAAACAAAATTCCACTTTAACATTATGGGGTATTGTGTGTAGATCAGTGACAAACATCTCAATGTAATACATTTTTAATTTAGGCTGTAACACAACAAAATGTGGAAAAGGTCAAGGTGTGTGACGCAAGTGCAGCGTCAAAAGGACCTTGCAGTTGTTGTGGTTTGCCACTGTGAGGACGATCAGCTGTCTGTCCTGCCTCCCTGTAGCGCTGTCTTAGGCGTCTCACAGTACGGGCATTGCAATTTATTTCCCTGGCCACATCTACAATCCTCATGCCTCCTTGCAGCATGCCTAAAGCACATTCACGCAGATGAGCAGGGACCCTGGGCATCTTTCTTTTTGTGTTTTTCAGAGTCATTAGAAAGGCCTCTTTATTGTCCTAAGTTTTTATAACTGTGACCTTAATTGCCTACCGTCTGTAAGCTATTAGTGTCTTAACGACTGTTGCACATGTGTATGTTTATTAATTGTTGATGGTTCATTGAAAAAGCATGGGAAACAGTGTTTAAACCCTTTGCAAAGAAGATCTGAGAAGTTATTTGGATTTTTACAAATTATCTTTGAAAGACAAGGTCCTGAAAAAGGTCAGTTTCTTTTTTGCTGAGTTTATATAAAAATCGTCCAATTTTTCGGCACCGGCTTTTTTTGGTCCTCCAATAATCATATCGGTATCGGCGTTGAGAAATCATAATCGTTCGACCTCTAGTGCAGGGCTCTGAGCACAGGAGGCTGCTGAGGGGAGGGCGGCTCATAATAATGTTCGGAACCGAACTAATTAAGGTTTATATGACAAGTTATTGACCCTGGTTCACATCGCATCGTTGTGCTCATTTTTTCCTTGCACTGTTTTACTGACCCATCAATTCCCATCTCGGCAAATGTATCCAATATTTTTTAGAAGACCTTTTCATTCCTGTTGGAAGAATCCAGTTGCCCCTGGATGCTGGGGTCTTCCCAGATGCTCAAAAGCACTTGAACATCTCCAACTGAGAAAATGGCTGTTCCATTATTCGTTTTTAGCATTAGAGTTATTTGTTTGTATAGCTGTACCTTTCGTATTCAGATTTAGCTTCTCTTTTGAAAATGGACCCTGTGACTCGTTCATGAGTATTGACAACATCCGCGACACTGTGACGTCATTGCGTGAGGCCAATCATTGAGTACGGCCATTTGTTACACCACCCACCGGCCTACTTGGTTCGAGGTCAGTACCAGATATCAAACGATGCTGAATATTCAGCTTAGTTCCAGGAATGAAACAGGCCATGGGCAAATGGAAACAAAATAGGAACCGTGATATTCATGGCCCTGCACAGCCCTGCAGTGGAAAAGTGCCATAAGAGAGCATTAGCTAAAGCTAGTACAACACCTAACAGTTGCTATGAGCCTCTCTACTTGACAATCAAGCATCCATAGTGCATACAGTACAGGGAGTAAAGCTGGGACACTGTACCAGCTCTTAGTGATTGACTCGAGGGAAACCACCCTAAAGACCAGGCCCCACTTCAACTCTCCATGTTCTGTGTCTAGAGCCAGGAGGTTTCTGTTCTTGTGCATGTATCTGAAGCCTAGGATGCATAGTAAGGGATGCAGACTATAGTCAGAGAAGGCAAACTATAAGGAGAGAATAAGCAGCAGAGAATATGCTAAACTCAGGGTCTGTGTGTTGAGATGAGTGCAGTTGTGTTATAGGACCAGATAGTTGGAGCTCTGTTCAGCGCTCGTCCAATAACACAGCTGCACTCTTAAAGATGGGGGTTTATGCAAGTAATCCTGGGTTAGAGGTAGAATCCTATGAGTGAAGTTGTGTTATAGGACTAGATAGCATTTCCAATATCAGAATATTGTTTTTGGACATGGAACCTACAGTGGCAAGAAAAAGTTTGTGAACCCTTTAGAATTATCTGGATTTCTGCATAAATTGGTCGTAAAATTAGATCTGGTCTTCATCTAAGTCACAACAACAGACAGACACAGTCTGCTTAAACTAATAACACAAATTATTGTATTTTTCTTGTCTATATTGAATACATAATTTAAACATTCACAGTGTAGGTTGGAAAAAGTATGTGAACCCCTAGGCTAATGACTTCTCCAAAAGATCATTGGAGTCAGGAGTCAGCTAACCTGGAGTACAATCATTGAGATGAGATTGAAGATGTTGGTTAGAGCTGCCCTGCCCTATAAAAAACACTCACAAAATTTGAGTTTGCTATTCACAAGAAGCATTACCTGATGTGAACCATGCCTCGAACAAAAGAGACCTCAGAAGACCCAAGATTAAGAATTGTTGACTTGCATAAAGCTGGAAAGGGTTACAAAGGTATCTCTAAAAGCGGTGATGTTCATCAGTCCACAGTAAGACAAATTGTCTATAAATGGAGAAAGTTCAGCACTGTTGTTATCAAGACATTTTGCAGGAGAATGTAAGGCTATCTGTCCACCAATTGAAGCTCAACAGAAGTTGGGTGATGCAACAGGACAACGACTCAAAACACAGAAGTAAATCAACAACAGAATAGCTTCAACAGAAGAAAATACACCTTCTGGAGTGGCCCAGTCAGAGTCCTGACCTCAACCCGATTGAGATGCTGTGGTATGACCTCAATAGAGAGGTTCACACCAGACATCTCAAGAATATTGCTGAACTGAAACAGTTTTGTAAAGAGGAATGGTCCAAAATTCCTCCTGACCATTGTGCAGGTCTGATCCGCAACTACAGAAAACATTTGGTTGAGGTTATTGCTGCCAAAGGAGGGTCAACCAGTTATTAAAACCAAGGGTTCACATACTTTTTACATCCTGCACTGTGAATGTTTACATGGTGTGTTCAAAAAAGACATGAAAAAGTATAATTGTTTGTGTGTTATTAGTTTAAGCAGACTGTTTGTCTATTGTTGTGACTTAGACAAAGATCAGATCTAATTTTATGACCAATTTATTCAGAAGTCCAGGTAATTCCAAAGGGTTCACATACTTTTCCTTGCCACTGTATAGGTTTAGCTGCAGCAATGTATGTGCAGGAAGTTGTTCTGACCTACTTTCAAATGGTGGTTTATGCAAGTCATCCTGGCTTAGAGGTACAACCCTGTCACCAAGTTCTGAGTGACAGGAGGGGAGAGAGAGCGCGAGAGAGTGAGAGAGAGAGAGTAGATGGGAGGAGAAGCTGACAGGGAGACAGTGCCTGGGGGAAGAGAGATGCTTGAGAGATTGAGACGGAGACAGAGAGACCGATAAACACAGAGAAAACGAGAGGAAAAGAGAAAGAGGGGGGTAACGAGAGAGACAGAAGTAAATCTACTCGACACTTACAACAGCAGCACGAAAAACAATGCTAGACACTAAAAGTGAAGGAGAGAGAAACTTCCCATACAGCTACTACAAAACAACAAAACATCATTACCCAGGCCTCAATGGTATTTCATGGCTTTGTCCTCAGTTATACTGTATCTGGGCTGGGGGAGACTTTGCCTTGACACCACTGTCTGAGCCTGTCTAAATATAGCTTTTGGTGTTAAACTTCCTGCTTTCTGGGCCGTTTAAGATCACATGGCAGAGTTGAGATAGTTCCATCAAGCATTAAGAGACATACAGCGTGCCATATCTGCTCTCACCAGCCGTTATCACTGGGAAAAGGATGCTAAGGCCATTTCTCAGTAAACCAGCCCCTGATAAGATAAATCCCTCATGAGCTTCAGCCAACAAGGTCTCTGTGCTGACAAAGTGATGGAGAACTGAACACCATCCACAATGGAGCAGAATAAAACTGACGACTGATGTTTCACCATCCATTTCACTGGCCAAGTGGTGGTTTCGTTAGAAAGGAACTGCTCTCACAACACAAGATGAGACTAGAATAGCAATCAGAAAGATAATTAATGAATCAATTAATAAGGCATATCGGTGAACATGTAAACTATGTTATGGGTTTAGCTGCAGCACGGCATGTGATTCAATCTGTGAACTTGAAACTGTGAAAACAGGTTGATATCTGGGAATTTTCCAGGCCTATCAGAAATATGAGGGGCTCTGCATGGGAAACGTGTTAAAAGGCAAGTAACTCCTTATGTGTAGAGCATGATGACTCATGCAAACACACTTTGCTGGCATTATTACAGGCATTATTAAAAGTATGATTGTCTGTTGAGCGCCTGATGTTCCTGTGGCGAGGAATGGGCAATGGCATGCTGGGAAAGAAGTTGTGTGCCTTGTCCTCCAGACTAATACCGCCCACAACCTTTCCATCAGCCACATTCTGTACCCACTTCCCACACTCTAGAATCCTTAATTGAAAGAATAACAAAGCGGGCACCCCACCTCTGTTTTGGTAAAAAGCTGAGGTAGGGCCTGGAGAAATATAACCACTCAAATTTTTAGACAGAGCTATGGATGCTATTACTGACCATCTGTGATATCATAGTTTTTACTATGTTTTGAGGCTATTGTGTTTGTTTACGTTTACATATCTACTTATTTACAAACATTGGAGGAAAAAAAAGCTTATATTTTGGGTTCTGATGGAGCACGACAGTTGAACTAAGCTCAAGAGGAATTTACAAGTTGTATTCTTTAAGAATCATTGGGTATATATTATTAATTTAGAAGTCCAAAAATGGATGTTACAACTACAGATTCTAGCTTTGAAGGGGCAATAAGTAGTTGCAACATACGTTTTTTCTAAATGAATGATATGTACCCATTGATTCTTGAAGAATATAACTTACTTATAAATGAGCTTAGTTCAACTGTTGTACCCCATCAGAACCCAAAATATAAGCTTTTTTGTTTACTCCCATGTTTGTAAACAAAGTAAATGTAAACAAACACTATATAACCTAAAAACCTTTGTTAAAACTATAATTTTGATATCATGATGGTTAGTCCTTGCATCCATAGTTCTGTCTTTGAATTTGAGAGTGGCTACATTTCTCCAGCCCCATCCCTCAGCTTTTTACCGAAAGAGTGGCAGGGAATCGGCTTTGTTATTGTTTCTACTGCTGAGTGCCGCTTTAAGGGCTGTAGTCAATCTGTATCGCTGAAGTAATTTCCAATTGAGCCTACACAGTGCCACCTCTAGCCAGTGTGGGGCCCTAAGCGAGATTTGGTTTGGGTGCCTGTCATGCCAAATAGTGTCCCCTCAACGTCACAATGGGATTCGATGAGTTCTAGCTTCTGTTGCTAGAGCTGTTGCTAGAATTTGCAACAGTCTGACCAGATTACGTAATGAACCAAACGCGCCCGTTGCTATACTGGTTGCATGGTTACCTCGTAGCGGTCGTGAAGGACGCCAGCAGTTCTAGTCCGCGCAAAATTATTACATCAGAAATGCTCTCCAAGGACGGTGTTTTTGACGGTGACAACTTGCTGACTACCTGCTGCTTCAGAGGACCGAAAAGACTGGAAAGAGAACACTATTTCTTTACCATATATTTGTCTTTATATAAGTACATATTGTTAAATAGGAATAAATAATTTAAGCTGTTTTTAGATTTATTATTGTGACATTGCTAGTTACTTATTTACCTCAGCCAGACAGTTTTATTTAGCTAACGTTATCTAAGTAAGCTAGCTAACTGTTATTGTAGCTGCTTTCTGTTTGTATGTAGCTTGCACTTTAATGGCATCCCTCGAGGAGATTTTCTTTTATCTTTCCAACCAGGCAAAGTACTATGAAGGCAGTAGCACCACTGATCTCGACAAGAGGCGCAACATTCGTAGGGGGGCAGAGGAATTCTCAATTCAAGGTAACGTTAAGCAGGTAATTTCTAATGTTACTGTTAGATAACTGGAAGGATTTATGTACAACCATTTAACAACAAATTTTAATCTCGCTAAAGTTAGTTGGTCATCTACATGTTTCTAGCTATACATTTAGTTATATGTCTGTCACATTGAGGCATCTAGCTATACGTTAACACTGATCAATCAAATAGATAGGTGTAAACAATTATGGAAACTCCGACTGGGGCGGCAGGTAGCCTAATGGTTAGGGCGTTGGGCCAGTAACTGAAAGGTTGTTAGGTCGAATCCTCCGAGCTGACAAGGTAAACTCGGTCGTTCTGCCCCTGAACAAGGCAGTTAACCTGTCTGGGCTAGGGGGCAGTATTTTCACGGCCGGATGAAAAACGTACCCAATTTAAACAGGTTACTACTCTGGCCCAGAACCTAGAATATGCATATTATTAGTAGATTTGGATAGAAAACACTCTGAAGTTTCTAAAACTGTTTGAATGGTGTCTGTGAGTATAACAGAACTCATATGGCAGGCAAAAACCTGAGAAAAAGTCAACCAGGAAGTGGAGGATCTGAGAATTGTAGTTCTTCTTTCTAGTCCCTTTTGAAACTACAGTATCTGTGGGGTTATGTTGCACTTCCTAAGGCTTCTATTGGCTGTCAAAAGCCTTCAGAAAGTTGTTTCAGCCTTCTCCTGTTACTGGGCAGATAATAGGAGCTCAGTTACTGAGTGGACTGCCTGTGGACAAAGGGATTGGATATGCGCAGTCACACGAGCGCGCCGTTCCTTCTTTTTCTCCTTGAATGAATACGCTATTGTCCGGTTGGAATATTATCGCAATTTTACTTTAAAAATACCATAAAGATTGATTTTAAACAGCGTTTGACATGCTTCTAAGTACGGTAATGGAACATTTGGACTTTTCGTCTCTGGTATCGCACTCGCGCGTTATGCCTTTGGATAGTGCTCTGAACGCACGAACAAAACGGAGGTATTTGGACATAAATATGTATTATTTCGAACAAAAACAACATTTCTTGTGGAAGTAGCAGTTCTGGGAGTGCATTCTGATGAAGATCAGCAAAGGTAAGAGAATATTTCTAATACTAATTCTGAGTTTAGGTTGCCCCGAACTTGGCGGGTGTCTGTATAGCTCTCTGTGATGGCTGAGCTATGTACTCAGA
>NC_042961.1:18700656-18708156 GCF_901001165.1 Salmo trutta | reverse complement strand
GGCCGCAGCGGACTCACATTTGCACTGGACTGTTAGTTGTAATTCGGTTAAAATGTTGGTGTGTGTCTGTGCATGTGTGCGTATGCACTGTTTCAACTTCCCTACTCTCATCCCTCTGGTAATTGAATTGTGGTACAATAATGGATCTATGATTTTATTTGGTCCAAATTAGTTTTGGTGTGAACGTACACACACTGGCAGGTGTTTACACATTACAGGGGCTCAAAGAAAATCTCCCAAACTCTGGAGGTTAAACTCTGTAGATCACACCTGGCCTATACACTGTATGTAGTCTACATGCTTTGTGAAGAGGTATGGATACAAGTATAGAAGGACCAAGTCTTTGTATGGGAGACAAGGACATGCTAGTTGGGAAACAGGTCGTAGCAGACCTATGGGACTGACTGGAAGGAGTGTGTCTCTGTTGGTGGAACATGATGCTTGCAACGCCAGGGTTGTGGGAACAGTACGAACATTTATCCAATCACTACTGTAAGTCGCTCTGGATAATAGCATCTGCTAAACTACTCATTTGTTATTTCTTTTTTATGTAAAAAATGAAAGGAACAGGTAGGCTAGGACACAAACCGAGGAAGACCCGTATGCCTACTTGGAGACAATGCAAGGAGGACAGCTACTGTAGCTGGCTAGGGACCGCCTGAAAGAGACAGGTAGCTACTGTAGCTGGCTAGGGACCGCCTGAAAGAGACAGGTAGCTACTGTAGCTGGCTAGGGACCGCCTGAAAGAGACAGGTAGCTACTGTAGCTGGCTAGGGACCGCCTGAAAGAGACAGGTAGCTACTGTAGCTGGCTAGGGACCGTCTGAAAGAGACAGGTAGCTACTGTAGCTGGCTAGGGACCGCCTGAAAGAGACAGGTAGCTACTGTAGCTGGCTAGGGACCGCCTGAAAGAGACAGGTAGCTACTGTAGCTGGCTAGGGACCGCCTGAAAGAGACAGGTAGCTACTGTAGCTGGCTAGGGACCGTCTGAAAGAGACAGGTAGCTACTGTAGCTGGCTAGGGACCGTCTGAAAGAGACAGGTAGCTACTGTAGCTGGCTAGGGACCGTCTGAAAGAGACAGGTAGCTACTGTAGCTGGCTAGGGACCGCCTGAAAGAGACAGGTAGCTACTGTAGCTGGCTAGGGACCGCCTGAAAGAGACAGGTAGCTACTGTAGCTGGCTAGGGACCGCCTGAAAGAGACAGGTAGCTACTGTAGCTGGCTAGGGACCGTCTGAAAGAGACAGGTAGCTACTGTAGCTGGCTAGGGACCGTCTGAAAGAGAACAGGTAGCTACTGTAGCTGGCTAGGGACCGTCTGAAAGAGACAGGTAGCTACTGTAGCTGGCTAGGGACCGCCTGAAAGAGACAGGTAGCTACTGTAGCTGGCTAGGGACCGCCTGAAAGAGACAGGTAGCTACTGTAGCTGGCTAGGGACCGCCTGAAAGAGACAGGTAGCTACTGTAGCTGGCTAGGGACCGCCTGAAAGAGACAGGTAGCTACTGTAGCTGGCTAGGGGACTGAGAGGATGAGTTACAGTAATATAACTGATGTCATCCTGTTAACCACGTCTGCCTGGCCAAACAGCCCTGCGGGTACAGACTGTAGTGTGTGTACAGCCAAGCTGTTCCCACGACCCAGAGGTCAAAGGACATGCTCAGAGTCGGCGCCAGGCAGAGACCAGCCAGATAGACGACCTTGCCGCGCACACTTACACACACACACACACACACACACAGCCGGCCAAGGCTGGGCCTGCCAAGTCCAACATGCCGATGGCCAGACGGTAGGCATGAAGAGGTCAGCCCTGGCATGGTGGCCAAACGCTGTCCGAGGAGGGATGGCTTGGCAGGACTGTGCCCAAACATCCTCAGGCTGAGGTTAACTGGACTGAGGCAGAACATAAGTGTGTGTGTGTGTGTGTGTGTGTGTGTAGATAGGGCCTGGATTTGTTTACCCAGGAGTCTATGGGGTTTGTACTGGCTCACTTGGCTGCCGGTTGGCTACTTAGCAGTTGGCTTACCACTGGTATAGCCTTTCACTGTTGGTTATCCCCTCCCAGCAGACCCCCCTCTTTGATCCACTGACCCCACTCTGACCCCATAACTATCATCGCCCATGCCAACTCCCCCTGGCACGCCTCTGCTCCACTTTGGGTCCAGAGCCCTGAGGTAAGATGGCAGGGCTGTGTTTGGCAGACTGGCAGCCAGCACGTGGCGTACTACCACTCAGGACACACAGGTGCTGTGTCCAGGGGCTGGGTTACACACATATCTCTCTCTCTCTCTCTCTCTCTCTCTCTCTCTCTCTCTCTCTCTCTCTCTCTCTCTCTCTCTCTCTCTCTCTCTCTCTCTCTCTCTCTCTCTCTCTCGCACACACACCCTTGTCCAGGCCAAACATAAGCTACAGCCAAACACACTCACAGGCCATACAAGGGTAAGCACACACTACAGCCAAGCACGTCCGCTATACCTCTATGAGGCCAAAGGCATCTGCAGTACAATACCACTTCAGGGGATCCCAGCAAATTTGGCCCCTATCTCCCTGGAAAATCCATTTGGAAAAAAAAGTTGGACAATCAAATATTACACAGTGCTTAACACATCTTTTCAATCGCTAGCCTTTTAATTCTCTGTGAATTCTAATTGCAACTGTAGCACCACACTGGTCTTTTTAAATGACTTCTGCTCGGGTTTGAAACGTATGAAATCCATGGCGGAGCTGAAATTACTTCACAAAGGTTCACATTAAATAACAGTAAGCTAATTGCTTTGTCCTCCCTTTTGTCCTGCCACTGTGCATGTTATCCCGCCTCGCCTCGTTCATATATCTTATAGTAATGAGTAAAGGAAAGCCCAGCACCTGCAGACTGTAATTAAACATATAAATTCTCCCCATGTGGAATTATTTGTGGTCACCCATTGATTTATAAGGCTCCCTAAATTGCAATGTTGAGCTTATTTTCGTTTGCCTCTGAAAGGGCTAAAAGTGAAAGTCGTTCATCAGAGGTCTTTGCCAGAGGAAAGCTCCTCTAAAACTTGGCCCGGTCGAAAGTGGAGTTTTCAACAACGAAAAATCTGTCTATGCTGTCCTGTTAAATCTCAGAAACTTCTCTGGTCGGTCCACTGAAGGTTGGCTAGGTAAGGCAGTGAAATTGGAAACTATCCATATTCTGATATCTTTAAGTCAACGTTAACCAGAGTGACCGGACTGTAATTTCCAACACTTCATTGAGATGTTATAATGATTAGTTCACCCCAATCAATCAAATATAGACAACATTGGATTTGATCATTCAGACATTTGTCGTAACATGTATTTTCTGCTTTCAGGCGAATACTGTACAGACCACACAAGGTTTATTGTAATAACCGGTAACTTTTTCCCTGAAAAAAGTTTTATTTTAAGGATTATTGGCTTTGTCAATTTGGGGTCATTGGCTTTGGTCTGTGTTTCTGAAGGGTAGGACCCACAGTGTAGAGTGAGGAGGTGGCCGTGATAATGCCTGAACAACCCTCTCACCTGGGAGGGCCTGTGACTATCTGAATGTCACTCATTGAGCTGTTTATCATTTATAACGCTGGTGGGATTATTAACTGATACCATCTTAATGATACAGGGTAACAGTGGGGAGTTGGTTGAATGTGTGTGTGTTTGTGTGTATATGTGTGTGTGCATGCATGAGCGTGCATGTGTCAGGGCCCTGTATAATTACATTGAAATGAGACATTAGCATTTTGGGTATTTTCTTTGTTAATTGTGCAGTTCAGTCACCATGATGTCTGTGATCGAATCAGAAATCCTTGTTGACTTGACACTTCCAGGCATAAACATTCAATTCATCTCTCTCTCTCTCTCTCTCTCTCTCTCTCTCTCCTACTTTCCTTTTCTTATCTAGCCTCTCTTGATTCAACTCTCTCTCTTTCTCTTACTCTCGTTCTCTCTCCCCTCGTCCTCAATTTTTTTGGGTTCGATTAAGATTCCATTTATTTATTTATTTAATTCAGTAAAAATTTTGTGTCCTTTTCCTTTTTTGCATTTGGTGGAGTACTGCTGCTTTTAGAGCCTCCCGGACACTTTTGTTAATAAATCATTGCAGAGTTAATGAAAACGGCATTCAGGCATATCCAAAATGATTGTGTTCTTTGTCATGCTAATAAAGTGAAAGATGTTGGTCCAATGGGTGAATCCTTGCCCATTACCAGCAAGTTTTGGATGTGTGCCTGTTGCACCTCGACTTTTCTCTTTTTTGTCTTAATTTTCACTTGTTATTTTTTCCTCTGGTCAGAGGGATATTTATATTTATCTTGCGAGGTTATCGACATTAAACTAATAGGTTCCGTAGCAAACGTTCGTGCTGCTGTAAATTGCATTGGAGAAAAGAAAGAGGGTCATGCTTGTGTTCTCTCTCTCTCTCTCTCTCTCTCTCTCTCTCTCTCTCTCTCTCTCTCTCTCTCTCTCTTATCTCTCTCTCTCTCTCTCTCTCTCTCTCTCTCTCTCTCTCTCTCTCTCTCTCTCTCTCTCTCTCTCTCTCTCTCTCTCTCTCTCTATATATATATATATATATATATTTCTCTCTCTCTCTCTCTGATACAGACAAAGACACAAACATGGTTTGTACAGTACCCTAGTGTAGTCTGATTCCATTGCCTTGTATTTATCACATACATTTATATTTGTATTGACATTTTATGTTGTTGTCTTTTCAGTACAACTAATAATCAGTTTCTCATTGCCATAAAAGGTGGGTAAAAATAATGTCTTGTAGGGCCAGAGATATCCACCACTTCTCTCTGGTAACATTTCTTCCATCTCCTTCTAACCTGGACAGCTTTTTTGGGGGCGGCAGGTAGCCTAGCGGTTAAAGCGTTTGGCCAGTAACCAAAAGTTGGTTTGAATACCGGAGCCGACAAAGTGAAAAATCTGCCAATGTGCCCTTGAGCAAGGCAATTAAACCTAATTTGCTCCGGTGGTGCCGTACTACTATTGCTGACCCTGTAAAACAACACATTTTACTGCACCGGTCTATGTGACAATAAAAACATGTATTTTATTTTTCTCTCTACCTTCCTGCTTATCAGTCTGCACAGTTTGTTCTAAAGATTCTCCTGACTGGATAGTACCTCTCCAGTCCATGTAGGCACTGAGTGAGTGTGCTGATTTTATAAACTGAAATGCAAAAATAAAAAAATGGAATATGTGATAGCCTCCCATAATGGGCCTGAAATCTATGTCATTATCTAGTATCAGACGTCCTTTTTTAAGAGCATCAGGAGTTACCAACGTTTTACATGAATTTCAGCTCTGGCCCGCTATTGAGAGTGGAATACATTTGCTAGATCGGTCTGCCCGGGTCCCCATACCTGCCGTTTTGTTCACATACACTCTGCATAGCTCCCGCAAAAACCCTACCATGATCAAATCCACACACATCGAAAGTGAAAGAGAAGGGAGAGGATTAAAGAGAGAGTGCTTTAGTAATAACCTGTTGATTACCACACTGTTACTGCATTTTGGCTCCAAACATGCATTTATATATTAAATCACATGTAATATTTATACATATGGGCCAGTAAAACCAGTTATTGTGTGTTTGTGTGTGTGCCGCCACGTGCGTTGTCCTTTCTTT
This sequence comes from Salmo trutta, assembly GCF_901001165.1. Classification (NCBI taxonomy): domain Eukaryota; kingdom Metazoa; phylum Chordata; class Actinopteri; order Salmoniformes; family Salmonidae; genus Salmo; species Salmo trutta. Next base: position 18,702,530 of record NC_042961.1, on the reverse strand, counting down.
CAGTGTGGGCTTTTTGGGAGTCTCAGTCAGCTGCTTCAGATTTGATTAGACGCCTTAATGTTTTATTAGAGAGGAGAGCTCACAGATAATTAAAGAGCTCTTTGAGGGGAAGGGGGTAGATCTGCTCTCTGTGGCTAAGGGGGACATCTGTTTGCCTGGGGGGGGTCAGGTTCTCAGAGGCTGGGGGGTGAGGGCCGCTGGGGAGTACAGAGACAGCCACAAAAACACCAGAGCCCTAATGGCAATGCTGGCAGGCTACGTTTCCTCCAGGCCCCATGTTGGAGCAGGAAACTGTGGGCAGGGCAGGGGCACGCCACAAAGAAAACAACAACACCTCAGCGAGGCTTAATTGGAGTGGTGCTAGGGTCAGTGGCTCTGCAATATGTTGTTCATAAGTTACCATCGTGACAAACACTAAATTATGGGAAGTTTGGCCTCCACTCCAGAAGAAAAGTTGAAAGTTGGGTTTCATTGGCTGAAAACTTTCAACAGACTGCTTACAGAGACACAGAATGCCTCATACAGTGAGTTCACATAAAAAAGTTTCCCTAAAAACCTCAGTGAATAATAGGCCAGTCTTGTATCCGGGGGCATGTTTTCCAATGTGCACCTTGGAACACCCTTACAAAATGCTGAGCCAAGTTCCCTCGATCATCTCTCACTGGGCCACTGTCTTGACCCCAAAGTGTCGGAGTACATGTTGCCCCTAACCAATGATACAGGGTCAGGTATGTTTTTCATCCCCCTAATGGTTAACTATTGGGGGTTATGGTAAACTGATCGTAGGTCTGCGGCTAAGGGCAACTTCTAGCGCCCTCCCTCTGCTCAACACCTCTATGTTTAGTCACTAGGGTAGAAAACAGCAGGGAAGCGCCCTGTGCAAAGAGGGGAGTGAATAGGCCTCTAAACTCCTGCTAACCATCCATGGAGTAGGTAGAGTTGCCCGCAAACCACTGATCCAGGGTTAGACAGTTTTTCATCCCCCTGGTTAGGGTTGGGATTGGGGGTCGGATAATCTGATCCCAGATCTGTGGTTAAGGGCAACGTCTACCTCGAGCGCCAGCCAAGCAGCCTACTGTGGCCAGGATGAAAGGGAGTGAACTGTACGGGCCTGCGGTATTGATGTTGAAGAAAATGAGCTCCTTTAGCGCGAGAAGCACCCTGACTCCTCATCGATCCGAGCAGGGAAAATGTAGAAATAGACACAGTAAATATGAAGCCCGTCTAACAGGTTAACGGCGGCCATCTTTGTTTATGTAAACTGGGCCAATATTTCCACATTGATGTTTTCCAGAGGGCGGTAAAGCATTTGAAAGCTATCGGCTTGTTTGGTTATTTTCTATTTGGGTGAGTGATAGTGTTTTTTTAGAGATCAAGAATCCCAGTTGGGTTTTTGTTACAGCTATTGTTATTCGTAATAGCAATAAGCAGTAGTCATAGTAATTGTAATAGTGTATTAATAACAGTTGTGCTACTTGTTATGATGGCAGTAGTAGTCAGCAGTTAGGTTGGTAGATGTACAGTTGTAGTCCACTGCAATCTTTAAAACTTCACCACACGTTGATACCATAGACCTCTAGTAGAGTTCCAGTTGCAGGTCGGCATTTATTGAGATGACTCATGTACTGGAGGCAGCTCTGCAGAGTGGTCATTAGCTGGCACAGCCACAAAGTTATAAAATCTGATTTTAAACCTAACCTTAACCCTAACCTTAACCAAACTGCTAACTCTAATGCCTAACCCTAACCTTAAATTAAGGCCAAAAAGCAAAAACATTTTTCATGAATTTTTATGATATAGCCAATTTTGACTTTGCAGCTGGTCCAACTAGCGGAAACCACTCAGTTCTGCCTCCAAGGCAAGACTCATGACAG